>NW_027413445.1:0-43574 GCF_048544455.1 Silene latifolia | reverse complement strand
TGTTTGTTTGGTTTGGATGAATAACAAAAATTATGATGTAAACGAGAGAAGGAAAGGAGTTCATGTGGTCGGTCACACATGCAAAGGTACATATAATTATGTTAAACTCTGTGACAAGAACATTGTTAATGCAGGTTGTTTGTAGACACCCACCTTAGCCAAGATAGTAACAACTATAGATCGCAACCGTGGAACTTTTTGCCTTCATGACTAGGTCGCCCTACTACACATGCTTGTCTAATTCGATCTATTTGACTTTTAGAATGAATGAACAAATCAATCTATGGATAAGGCCTAAACAAAGATTAAACAATATGGTGCAAACACGGTATAGAAACAATTGGAACAATATTTTATCAGGTTTTCTATATACTTGATTTTATGGCCTCTAGCCTCAGATTAGTAATGAGTTACTTGTATAGCGATAATTTTATAAACCAGGATTAAGCAAATGTTAAACATGGTTGCATGAAATATATAAACTAAATGTAATAACATGTAGCAATATAAATAATGCTAATGTAATCGTAAATAAAATACTAATCATAATCATTCATAAGTTAAAGAGAGCTGGCACTGAATTGTAAATTAGAAACACTTTAAATAGAAATAGAACTGGTATGGAAAGAAATAAATTGAACTAATGCTTGAAATATATTGGTGAACCAGGCTGTTTAAACCTATAGAAAGCGAATCTATATTAAAAACTAATATGAAAACTACTGAGAAAATAATGCTTTGCTGGTTATCATAAGATTTTAGATTAAGAAAATGAGACGATCCTTGACGCACATGAAGTCTCCTTTATATCGACCGTTAAATCAGGAAGGAGAACTAGTAAGACAAAAAGTGTTCCCACATCTGGGGTCAGCCCCAATCGGGACGGTGTTTCAGCCCGCTTGCCTGAATTTCTCTTCTAATTTCTTGCAGAATTTAACAAGGTGAGATTAATCAGCCATTAATCACCATAAGACCTAATTTGGCATCCCAGGTAGTCTGGAATCCTATCTTTTCCACCTTGACTTGGACTTGGAATTTGGGTCGACTGATTGCTGATAACATTTGCATTACACACATTAGTCCATCAATTTCGATGCCAATAATACTCATGAACAATTTTGGTTTTATAACACGACCTGTGTGAGCCCATTCATATAGCTTCAAAAGCTTGGCATCCTACAAAACACGGGGAAAGATAAATGCAATTGGGACAACAAATATTAGCTCAAACATCATGATAAGTACTAAATGACATGTAAAATGGAGCTAATATAAAGGGTGAAAATATGTGTGATGGACTTCACTGGCACCCTGGTTAATTTTGTTGTCCGGCAGAAACCAGCACATCCCATCAATCGTAATATCCCAAACAATGACCAGAAGGATTAGAACTCAAACAACGGGTAAGTAAATTAATTGATCAATGACGTGAGGGTTTAGTTTTTTCAAGACGGTCGTTAGGAGCATGACCTAAACGAAAGATGGAATTTTGAGAATTTCTACAAACAACTCGCACAATTAGTAAAGAGGCAAGAAGATATGGACTCATGACTGAATCGGATGATTTATTGCAACTAGTGGTCTATGTGCTGAATTGAATGATGTAGGAAGATCACTAACCAAGAAGAATGAAAGGGAAAGAATACAAGATGAATTGAGTGGATTTAAAACAATCGATAAAAGGCAATTAGTGGCTGGGCCATAGATTCAATGTGGAATTGATCATACAAACATATTCTCAAGTTATAAGCAAGCAATTATTGTTGATGATCATTGCTGGGAGATTTCATAATCCAGGAAAGTTCGTCCTGAGCTAATCGATTAGATTGTACAACACCTACAAGCTTCACTTAATCTTCCCACTCAACAACATGCATGGTCTGCTTAGACTGAGGCTGGTTTACGCTCACAAGTCCTTAATGAGTGAGGTTAGGTGGATAAAAAGCAGGAATTAAGAAGCTTCATACTTATGAAACAGAATACGTGACAAGTTGAGACTACAACAAGCAAGCAAAATAAACAGAAAGACACTTGCCATTGAATTCATTCTCTGTCAGTCGAATAACAAGAATCCTCATAAACAAACTATCATCAATATCATGTTGAACATATAAATAGTAATATGCTCGAATTATAAAATTTAAATTAAAGTAAACATGATGAATAAAGTTGAAAGTGATGATAATAATTAAAAAGGGATTAAGAGAATTATACCTACTAATGATTCCACATAAATCTTTCAAATAGTTAAAAGAAGTACTCACGCTGACGAAGGTTGTCAATTCCTAATAATAACCTAAATAATCTTCACCACCAAATAAAGGATGAACAAGAGAGATTAATAGAAAATAAAACCTGTATTAAAACTCATTAAATGGGGTATTTATAAATGATTGTGGGCATGAGAATAGTGTTAATTGTGGGCTGAATGACATTAAGCCTGTCGAGAATCACGCTTTTTTGGAGACTTGCATTAAAAAGATAAAATTCTTTCCTTTCTAAGTTTGGTAAGACGAATGATCGCTTAGAATCCATGGCTTAACATCAGATCTAGTTGATTCAAATTTTCTGCCCCACGCTCAGCGGGTAAGATGCGCGCTTCCGCTTTCGCCTCGCGCCTGGGGTGAAGACGCGACGATCGCTGGGGTGTAAAGACGCAAAGGCTTTCAATCCGCGACGATTGTCGTGCAAATGGTTCCTTCTTCTTCTTTCCTTTCTTCAAAATCCTCGAGGATTTCTTCTGACGGGGCGATATTTTCATCATTGCCCATCTACTATAAGATGTACAGCGCCCAATTTTGTCTCCTCGATGTCATCAGTCATCAATTCAATCAATTTGTTTCATTTATTGAGGAAATGCGCAAGGTCACAGACCGTTTCCACCATACATAAAACCAAAGAATATGCAACAAAGAACCATGATGAATAATGAGCTCCTGCAAATATGCACTAAAAAGTAATGAAACAAGGCTAATCCTGGATTGAAGAGTGCCTTAATTATGGTCACATCAACATCCAAATCACCTTTTGTTTATTCCTAGTGAAAGAGAATGATGAAAGGATTTAGACTATTATTTAAATTAACCTAATAACATAATAATAATATGAGACAACGATGGTTCATCGCCTTTTCAACTCACACAACAAGACAACCATGAGGTAGGATGCCTCTTGCGGGTAAAAGGGACAGCTAAATGCATACAATATCCAAATTTGGCTGAAGCATATCAAAAATAATAATTGGAGATGTAATTGATAAAGAATAGCCACCTTCCTCATCTAAGCAAGTATGAAATTACTCATATACAAGTAATTGTGGCACACATTCCTTTCATAGATGCAATTTTTCTAAACTACTAAGTTTAGAAGGTACAAATAAATCACCTAAGTTAAAGTCGCTTAGGTACCTTTGTCCTCAATCGCAAATGCTGGCCAAGAATAGACTCCTATGGTGCTAAAAACACTGGATTGTATGAATTTCTCATTGTAGATAATAATATGGTCAGCCTTCTGTACACTGGCTGTGCACAAAAATGATAATAGATAAATAGATATTTGATAGATACTTGAGTTTCACTTTTGGGAGTTTGCTTCTTGTTGTTGTTTTCCCCCAATTTCTTGGGCATTTGACACTATAAATAATTATTTGTGTTGTATTTCTTTTATTTTCGTACTTTCTCTGAAGACTTGAATAACTTTTCAACTTTTCTGCATTTTTTTTAATATTTTCAAAAACAACTGCATGTGTAGCTTAAGAGTGCATTTATATTTGAAGTTAGGGAGTTCTAGGTTTGCCTCTTTCATTTGCATGTATCATTTTTAGCAACTTCTTTCATTTTCATTTCATTGAACTCAAATTGATTTCTTTGAGTCTATTCCTTTGATGACACAAATGCGGTAGAACAATGGACGATGGATTTGAGGTATATGGTTTCAAGGGTCAAATTGGAATAAATCGGGTAGCTGTTATCACACTGCAGCAGCCTTTGACTAGGCCATAACTATGGGTCAAAGGATAATAAGAGACATCTATAGGTGTTTTACAAGCATTCTGTCATAAGGCTTTTGAATAAAAAGTGGCCTAATGAAATATATACACTTGTCAAACTTCCAAGTGATCATTTGTAAAATTTAACATGCAAACATGCCATGATGCAACTACCATAAATATCCTAATAAATGGATCCTTACTTCTAACTAATATGACATACAAACCAAACACAAGTCCTAAGTTCACATTATACCTACATTAATTGCAATAATAAAGCGCCATAGTCATAATAACATAAAGAGGAAAAAGGAGATCGAAAGATCATACCATGCGGCTCACATCTCATGTCTCTGATGTGGCGGAAGGCCGATCAGTCGTGAACAAGGATAAAACAAACATATAATATATACAACAATATATAATGCAAGACTACACTACAAAGGAAATTAATTGTTGATTTTCAAATTTTTCAAATCTTGTGGTTTTCAAATTTTGATTTACTCTTGAATAAAGTTATTAGAATTCCCATCCCCACACTACGGGCATTGGTCTCAATAATAAATGATGGGAAATTTTTAAAAGTACAGACATGAATTCATTAATTAAGAACGGTTTATACTAATCTATACTACATGATTACGTATTTTGTTTATTATTAGTCAATTAGATTACCTGCCATGGCATGCATCTCTAACCAAGAGTAGACATTATTTTGGTCGTCCTAAAGCAAATCATGCACACAAGATGCAATGCACGAAATTAAATTTGTCATTTTGGATTCAAAATGTAAAAAGGTAAAGCAGAACACTTAATGGGCCACAAGGTGTTAGTCCTCTGTGTTGGGTGATCAACCATATGATCAGATAAATAATAAAACAAAGAAAGAAGTAGTATTAAACCTCAAGAGTGGTAGGAGCCCAGCTTAAGTGCTAGTGTTTCATTTGAGAATTAACATGGTCATCATCTTTCTCACAGGACTCATCACTACTTTCTTCACTTCCTTGTTTGCTTCCTTCATCATCCCCTTCTTCTTCTTCTTCATTAGCTTCTTCTCAATGCTAATATCAATAACCTCATCACCACAACCTCATTGTCACCCGATCTCACCCTAGATGCACTTGGAAAGACTGCACTTGCCTATCCCGCCCAATCTCAGTAAAGAAGGACTGGGCATTCCTTGCCCAGCTGGGCAAAGGAGGGGTGGACATGCTGGCAGATTTTCCCAACCTAAAGCTTCTGCTTGCGGCATCTCCAGGCAGAGCCATGTAGTCACGCTGTTTAACACCCTTGGGTTTGAACCTTCCTCATACTTGAAATGGATAGTGGTATAATGAGGAGGAGGGGTCAATTTCACCCTTGTTGGACGGATGATGTATTCATTTCTTTTTGAGAGGGGAAGAAGGTGAAATATGGTCCGATGGACACTAAACTGGGGTACATCTTGGAAGGCAAGTAAAATATCTCGCCATTTGTGATACCCATATGGCTTGGTGCCTGTAAGAGGGGTTGGCGAAAGTGACTCCACTTGGTACTGTTGATCCATGGCATCCATGTCAATGACACTTTTTTGCCATTTAAGTATCTCTTTTTGCTGAAATTTTAACAAAAAGGGTCAAAAGATGAGCGATTGCATCCTCCATTTGCTGGCACAATGCGGTGCCTTGTTTTCCACAATCAAAATTTAGCCATCTTTCCACCAAAGCCTGGGAGAATTGTAAGGTCAGTGGAATTCCCTTCCAATATTTAAGGCCGACTCAAGAAAGAAAGCAGAATCGAGTCATATGTGCGGCGTTGTCTTTTCTGCAATGATAGTATTCCTGAGACTGCCACACTTCTAATGCCCGGATGGCGGACTAACAGAGTGCCGACTAGCACGATAGTTCTCAAATTTCTCTCCCAGAATCGCTCCCAAAGAGAGCGGGTCATACTTGTCTAGGATTCTAAATAACTAAGAATCTACTACACCCATGCCACTAATTGCCATCAAAGGCAGATGCGCCACCACAATAGTGTAAGGCTAACTCGATGTTTTCTGTCTTCACCTTAGCAACTTCTGAAGAAAACTCAGAATTCTTGCAAGGGTAGTGAGGTAGGTCAATTCTGTAGCAAACAATTCTTCTCAATCAAAGTAGCTTCCGTGTAAGGCTTTCTGCTTTGTTAAGGACACCAATTAACTAATATATCTTCACGAAGCGGAATTTGGGGAGGTGGATTTTCTTATATATTTGGTGTTGACCTGTAGAGTTAGAATGAAAATTCTAGAGGTGTCTAGATAACTGATACCCGAGTTGCTGATGTCGTTGGTTTCCAAGGGCGGTTGTTGTC
Source organism: Silene latifolia (assembly GCF_048544455.1). Classification (NCBI taxonomy): domain Eukaryota; kingdom Viridiplantae; phylum Streptophyta; class Magnoliopsida; order Caryophyllales; family Caryophyllaceae; genus Silene; species Silene latifolia. Next base: position 37,258 of record NW_027413445.1, on the reverse strand, counting down.
GCTGAATCCTCCAAGTTTGAACTAGCGGTCATCATAGCCAATGAGGCTTTCTTTCGCGTAAAGAATTTTGTCTCTCATTGAGAGTGCCTTTGCCTAGGTGCTCTAGTTAAGTTCTTTTGTCCTCTTCGTTATCGATGAAAATACTAAAGAAAAGATAAAACTTCAATTTATGTATATTCAAATCGTATTTTAAGATGAAAGGCTTTGGTTTATAATTTGCAATCAATTCTATTAATATTTGAAGTCAGTACAGATTGTTGAAGACGGGTGATCGATTGTTGTTAAAATAGTTTGATTTTGATTTATAATTTAATATAAATTCGTTTTGATGTATTGAGAGAAGAGGGTTTTGAGTTTTGGGCTTAAAGGGTAGTGTTTTTAATTAAAAAAAAACCAAATACAGTGTAATGACAAACTTCAAACAGATATTTATAAATAGCAACACAATTAATGATTTGCTACATTTATTTGGTTAAAAAGTACCGGGACCAAAATGAAGATTAACTGAATAACTGATTCTCAGCCTTTAGTAAAGAGGTAAGAAGGCCGATCCCAAGGGACAGGTGATTGACAGAGATTTCCTGACTGTAAAATTGGTTGTGTCTATGGGTGTTACAATTGGTCGAGGTAGGAGATCAACTAAACTAATCAATAATGCAACAGAGTAATGAAACAAGCAAGATGATTAAAAATATGTAAATAATTGATTAAAAAAGCACTAGGTGTCATGGATCATAGGGAATCCGTGGGAATCGATCATACAAACATGTTCTCAAATTATAAGCAAGCAATTATTGTTGTGATGATTGAGTTGGGTTATATCTTACAATCCTAGGAAAGTTTGGGTCCCGGAGTCGAATCGATTAGATTTTACAACACCTACAAGTCGACTTAATCTTCCCTACCCAACAACATGCATGGTCTAATGAGACTCGAGTTGGGTTATGTCTTACAAGTCTCATTGAAAAGATAGGAGACGATAGTAAATGCAAGGATTCAGGCTTAGATTTCATCAAACATAACATGTGCATGAGTTGAGATCAAAACAAGCAAGCAAATAAACTATGAAAGCATATTAATTTAAGTATGAATCATTCCCTCATGTTGCTTTCAATCACCCATTAACCCTTAGGCTAAGAGACTACTTCACCATTATCATGTTGATCATGCTAGCAAGGTCAATCATACCAACAAAATGAAAACATGATGAATAAACGTAAGCAATTAACAACACTAAAAAAGGTATTAAGAGATTATACCTACTAATGATTCCAATAAAAAAGATAAAAGAAGTACTTGATGATTTGATCGAGAGGTTAATAATCCCAATAATAACCCAAATAATCTTTCAATACCCAAAATAAAGGATGAACAAGAAAGAGATCAAGAACTAAAACTTGGATTAAAACTGACATTAATTTGATTACAAAATCAAGAGAGATTTGATTGATATTAACTATCACTTAATTATTGATAAGAAGAACATGCTCCCTTCTAATTGACTAATGGGGCATTTATAGTGAAATTAGAGATGCATTAGGTTAAACGAAGGGCCAAACTAGTAATTGCTTAATTTTTAAGTTGAGTAAGGAGACTCCGGTATTTTCTGGAGAATACTTCTTTCTTCGTAGCTTGGAGAAGGGGAAACCGCTGTGCTGAACCGGCGAATAGGATCGACGGGCGATTTCGAAAGTTTAATCCGAGCGATCTGTTGAACTGGCGGATTAGGAGGTGGAATCCGAGCGGATCAAAGCCGCCGTCTGATCAGGTCGCCGTGGATCTTTCGACGGACAGACAATCCGCTTGACTACACAGCTGAAATAATTCCTTTCTCTTTCTTCCTTTCTCTCTTGCTATAAATCTGGGGATTTCCTGGGAGGACCCGAAGGACCAATACTGCCTACTATAATAATGTGTATAAAGTTACCTTCTTAATCTGTTTCTCTCGATGTCATTATTGATTCAACAATTTAGATTTTTGCCATGAAAATGTGCAAGTTATTTACCTTCCTTAATAAGGATCGAAATCTCAAAGAATATGCAAAACAAAGAACTAAAGATAAGAAATGTACCCAAATAAGCACTAAAAAGTACACTAAACGAGGGTAATCTGTGGGCTAAATATGCGCACCAATTACGGTCACACTCAAATATCCCCAAACTCGAAATCCTCTTGTCATTCCTTAGTGAAGAGGTGTACTGTGGACTCAGGAACCAACACTTAACCTCATCCTAATAACACAGCCGATATGAGAGACAATTAGCTGGTCTCACTCGCTCCTCTTCAACTCACAACAAGACAAACTACAGCGAGGTAGGATGCCTTCTTGCAAGGCAAGGTGGGTTCCGCCAAAATGTATACACATCCAAACACATTATTTTAAAGCACACAAAACACAGTAATGGATGCATCTGCGAAAAGAATAACACCCTCATCTAAGTGGCTGAAATTATCTAAGGCGAAGTGTAGCAATTCATAAGTACACACTCCTTCACAGCATGCAATTTTCCAACCACTAAGCCTAGTAAGGATGCTCAATAAATCACTCCAAATGTAAAAGTCAAGTTAGGTACCTTTGTCCTCAATCGCAAATGCTTTGTCGAGTAGACTCCTGCGGATGTTAGAAACATCGGAGATCGCGGAATTCTCCTCTCGCCTGTAGATACAAGAAGAAGGGTCGCCCTCTCTACCACGCACAAAAAGTGAGTGATGATAAAGGATCGTATAGATATTTGAGTTTCACTTGGGAGCTTGCTTTTGCTGTTTGTTTTTCCAATTTCCCCCAATTCTCGTGGATAGAACATTTGAGAACACTCTTCTCGCCATTTCTTTTTGATTTTTTGATTTCAATATCAATAACTTTTGCATTTCTTTACATTCAGTCAACTCAATTAGTAACTGAGGGTATTGTATTTGAAGCTGAGAGTCTATTTTTATTCTTTCTTTGATGTTTTTGTAAACTTTCACTTTTCATTTCATTAGAACTCAAATTGATTTCTTGCGCCCATTCTCATATGACAAAACATGGTAACACATTTATGATTTGAGGATGGATGCATGGTTTCATGGTCGCCCGCCTGGAACAACCAGAGCAAGGAGTTATCACACTGTTACAGGTACTCTTGACTCGCCCCTAATCCAATGTGGGTCGTGTTGATACTAAATACAGACAAACATCCTGTAGTAAGCTTACAAGCATTCTAAATATAAGCCTTGGAAGAATAAAAGCATGTGACCAGTATCACACACTCCTGCGTCGCTTCCCGGCAGACTGCCGGTGTACTTTTCCAGAACATGCAACTACATGCCAAAGGATGCAACTAACATATAAAACATCCTAATGGGGCTGATTTTCTACCAACTGACTATGCCAAATAAACTAAACGCATAACCTAATTTCACATTGTTTTACCGCATCAACGTGTAAACAGTCATAAAGCCATAGTCACACAATATAAAGAGGAAAGGAGACTGGAGACTGTACCATGCGTCTTCAACATCCTCATGCCTGATGTGGCATGTAGTCAGAATCATCAATGTGAACAAGGATAAAAGTCAAACACAATATGATATACATAAGATAAATATATATGTATAAAGGAAATGAACTTGTTTTTGGGTTTTCAATTTTTTTTCAACTTTTATGATTTTTGAAATTTTTCAATTTTTATGGTTTTGAATAAGAGTTAAATGTTAGAATCTCATCCCACACTAATACGGGCATATGTCTCCACGCACTAAAATACAAATTATGCAAAGATGATGGCATGATTTTATACCAATGCACCTCCCCATACAGTTACACTACATGATGCATGGTTTTTTGTCATGGTACTGAGAGATAATTTAGATTACCCTGCTTAGTGCATTAACTTCCCCCTAACCGAGTGAGACACTATCGCGAATGTCCAGACGCGGCAGAAGTCGCACCACACGACAGTGTATGCATGAAACTATTTTGTCATTTTGGATTTTAAGACTTGGGAACAGCAAGAACACTCCTCAATGGTACCGAGGTGTGAGTCCTTGTTGCCAGACTAAACCAACAATGATCAAATCTAAAATAAAATACAAAGAGATATGTGAGACAAACTTCTTTTTTCATGAAAAATAAAGAGAAGAGTAGGGAGATGAGAGAACTTCACTTAAACTTAGGTGGTCGCTTCATGTCAGGCTCTCCACCTAGTGATGGAAGTGGAGTCTCCTAGGCATCCGGTAGTATCATCTCCTCTATCGCTTATCCCAAACATCTTTTCAAGTGATCACTTGTAAACCTGGGATCCATGAATCCATCTTCACTCCTCGGAAGCCTGAATCATCACCCTCCACAAGAATCCCCACTTTCATCCCCTTATGCAATGTCACTCTTCATTAGCTTTCTCGGCTAGAAGATACCCATTTGAGTCGCTGTAGGGAAGTTTCCTATTTAACTGGGCCTCTTTTTATTTATCCATAGCATTTGGGGGTAAAGATATCATGTCTCCATGAGGTCCTGCTAATGGTTTTGTTGTAACTTAGAAAACTTGGCAAAGTCGCCAGGAGAGCTAGGCTGGACTGATAAGGTGGTCGGCAGAAATGGTAAGTAGAGGCACTTTTATCTTCTCATTTTGAGTTTATTGCTCTTGCTGTGGTGGTGGATTTGGGAGGTGGAGCGTCTGATGGACTGGGAATGAGGGGTAGCAGGGCATTGGGGACAAGCCTTCTCGGGGAAAAGACCCGAGGCAGTGCAGATCGTGTATCGGAGATAGAGTGGACGCTCCTTTGTCAACCACTATCTCTCTTATCAACCCCTATGGCTATCCAACAAAGTGGATGACGTAAGACCTTCACACTGTTGTCTCCGTAGCGGAGGGTGTACTCATTGTTCTCATCAACCTTGGGTCAAGTGTTTAGTCTAAGAGTCCACCATTCACTACGTGTTTATTCACTAATGCTTCCCATTTCTAAACCTTGCCCACTTTTCGGAAGAAAACTAGAGAGAGGTACAAGGATACCTATCTTCCTCACGTTGGAAAAGGATCTGCCAAAATACACAAGTCCAATTCTTGTCGATAATACGGATTCTACTTCAACAAGAAAATTCGGAAGAAATTCCATACAAAGAAGTCACAAGATCATTGATGTAAAATGTGAATTTTTGGTAAGTTAGCTGGAAATCCTGCCCACATTCTCATAATGGTAAAATATTTATACTTTGGTTTTGATGTTCTGGGGTAAATAAACACTAAGTCCAACATTGGCAAACTCGACAAGGGTCATCATCCTGTAAATATTTTCTAACTGAAACTCTCTACGACATCAATTGCTTACTAAGTTTGTAATTTCAAAAGCTTAAGAATTCTAGCACAAGCGGGACCGATAAAGGGTTCAAAATACGCAGAGAGTCAAAGACCAAAACTCAAAGAGTGCTTCTACTGGTGAAAATTCCGCTTCTTAAGGTATTTGACAAGAATTAGTGGGTGAATATTCTTACTGGTATTTGAAGACCAATTCATTGTGATATTTACTAAGGGAATTCTAAGATTCAGAAATCATCGAGCCTCAGAGATCTAAGAATTTATAGTTCCCTTCTTAACAAAGGAGATGTGAGGTATGGAACTTCCCACCATCTGTGTCTTTCAGCATCAAAGGAGGATCTCCTGCGCCATTCTTGCTTTTCGCTGGGTTTCTTTTGGTTTGAAGATTTGCTAAGCGATGTCCTCATGATTATAGAAACCAAATCCTCAAAATTGGGATTTTAATTTTGAGGCAAAGAGAGTAGATTTGGATATGTATGAGCCACAAGGAGGTGGGTTTTATATAGTATTTTGAATAATGATGTGGTCAGTACGCAAGTAAAGGTGGTAATTTAACTGAAAGCCTGTTGAAAAAACAACGAGAAGACGAAGTGATTTAAAGAGCAGAAGACGCTTGATTCTCTCTCTGTTTTAGACGGGTGGATTCTGGCAGCCACGCCTCTGATTTCCGCTACGCAGTAAAATCCTGTGTACTTATTTACAGATGGCGTCCCGGCATACATACTTCGATTCTTCACAGGTGGGACGGGCGCTTTAGTATAACATCAAAGGGATTTCATGACGCAGATTTTTCTTGAACAGCAGAAAAGACGATGCCTTTCTTCGCATCCCAGTTTTACTCCTCAAGACGCATGATTCTTCGCACAGATCGCTGATTCGAATTCTGCCCAGAAATCTTCACTTTCATTGCACGGGACGGCGGCTTCTCCTCCATACCTCATTCTATAAGATCACTTGATCTTCGAATCAAGACCGATTCATCAAGCTAATTTGACTTTCTCTCCTGCATTCCATGCGCCCCACACTTGCACGTGGTTCTTCCCTTCATTCCAAAACTCATTAGCGACCCTCTCACTCTACGCTCAGTGAAAAGAGTCTGCTGCTACTTATTAAAACCAATGTAAACAAATAAATACAAGTTAGAGTGGTTACATATTTACAAATGGTGGTCAGGGATGACCCACCAAACCTCTCTTCGATGGTCCTTTTTCTAAGTGAGGAGGCCCGAGGTAGGTAGCCTTTAATTTCCAAATGGAATCAAGCCTTTCCATGAATGGAAGGCTTCTAAACTTTGGACCATGCACTTTGGAACTTTGCTTCCATCTTCTTGCTTCAGCTCTGAATTCACATTTCAACTCTATATCACATGCGGCCCATCCATTTCTAGATTCAACTTTCCTGTTAGCCTGTAATGTGAATTTGAATGGTAAGGACTTTGTCTCCTCGCAAGGCCTTTATCAATTTTTGTCATGAAGCAGTTTTTTGTTTTCTTTAAATTCGCATTCTCACAGATCAGAATGGAATTTTCGAACTTCTTGATTGACTATCCTCCTTGACCGCCTTCACTCCGAGATCAAGATTGAGCTTACTTGTTCAGTGTTTTAGTACTCCAATTCAACTGCAAATGACATGCTTTTCCATACAAGTTCAGTAGGGGAGGCTCTCACAGAGCCTTCCATAGTCAGCCCCATATCAGCATCATCGCTTTGTGCCCAATCTTCCGTGAGTCTCTTGTTCACAACTTTTCCAAGGACGGCTTGATCTTAGTCTGAAATTCCACTTAATTCTGCTCGAGACCACAATTCCAAGTCACTATGTCAGAACACCATATCGGCACTGTGGCAGATGCAAGTTTTTCATGGAAATGTGTTCCTCCACTACTAATGACTTGCTTCTAGGAAACTCCAAATCTTGGAAAAAGGATTTTCAGTGCTTATGACCGCTTTGAAGATCATCATTTGGGTGGCATTGCTCCACCTGACTTCAAACATAATCGACGTGCCAGCAAGGATGTACTTGTTCGTTTGATGCTGCCAAAGGCCCTTATAGTCAATTTCAAACATCGAAGATTTACCTCTAGATGCCTCTTGTGGCATTTCTGCTCTTCAAGATATATTCTTCGCTTCTTGACAAGCATCGCAACGAATGATGAACTCTCTTGTATCTTGAACATTGTAGGCCATCAGCTCACTGGAGGATTTTTGTACCAGTTTTGCCCACGGTGCTCAATTTAGGGTGATGAATGACACCTTCCAGATTCCTTGGATTTCAGATTGAGGGATGTGTGAACATCTCCGCAGCCCATCACTACACTCCTCAGGGTTCATCCAAAGCACCTCTTCACTTCAATGTAACCTTCCTTTGGTTGTGGTCTGCTTGAGGAGCACTTTTCCAACAATATAATTGAAGACCTAAACCATGGGTGACAGTCTTCCAAGTTGTAGTTTGAATAGCTATCAAGATATCGGTCGAAACGCAGTCATCGATACGGGGGTTTCTCCATTTTCAACACAGAACCGATTTGGACATGATCCACGCATTCTACCTTTCTTTGTCCTTATTCTCAAATCAAATTCTTCGCTAAATGAAATCGATTCAATAATTTTGTTTTGCTTCTTTTATCATTAATAAGAGATGTTAAGATATTGGATCTAAAATAAATCACTGATCCGGCAGTGAGAGCCCACTTGTCGCAAAGCATAATAGTAGTTTCGGCATTATATTCCTATTGAGGAAGTTGAGGGGTTTTGCTTATGTAATAGATGGCATGAAGAGCCTCCTCACCTGCCAAGGCCAATGCAACCGCCCAACGCGAGTCACAAGATCACACACAATCTCAAGGTAACCCCCACCGGGGCTGAAATGATTGAGCCGAGATACACGCTTCTTGATTCAAAGAGCCTAAAGACACTCCACAATGAATTGAATCGCATCTTTGGCAAAAGTAGAGTGAGGGGTTTGGTTATTTTGAAAATCTTTTACAAATGCTCATAAAACCCTGTGACCTGGTGGAAACTTCTCACCTCCAACATCTTTTCGCTACTCGGAGGTGAGTTTCTCAATAACTCCTGAACTTTATTTTTATCGACCTCATGCCCTTCCGAAATCATGACCCAAAACAATTCCTTCATCAATTCAAGTAGAAATTATTAATTTTTCCATCTCTAGAATAAGATCAACATCTTCACATTTTTGCACACAAGAGTATGTGACTGGTGCGCAAGAGTCACCTTTCCATGTTATTAAATCATCCATAAAAATCTCCATTATGGTCTTAGGTAACGGAGAAGACATCATCATGCATCTTTGAAAGTAGCGGGGTAGTCATACAATCCAAAGGCATCCTCCTATGGTGCAAAAGTAAAGGGGCACGTATGTAGTCTATAGTTAATAATCTGTGGCATAGATTTCAAGAACTGAACACCCACAATGCAGCCAGAATTTGCGCTGTAGTACAACTTCACATTTGGTCAATGAAACTGTAAGGGAAGGATCTTTTCTTGTTATGAGCTAATTTTAGTCAACGCAACACTAATGCCTGTCCTATGATCATTCTCGTTGGTATTAATTCATTCATTTCATTTGTCACCACTGCGGCACTTCCTAGTAGGTACTACCTGGGAATTCGGCCAACCCACAAAGAATCCGCACAAGAGTGCGATCTCTGATCAAGTAATTTCATGACTTCTCCTTTGACAAACTTTCTCAAGTGGGGTTCAATCTTCTTTGGTTAATGGTAGGCCTATTGCTCAGCCTTCGTATAGTTCCTCATGGATGCAAAAGCCCGGACTTATCCTTTAAGGTCATCTAGACTATAACCTATAGCCTTCGTTGTTTCAAATATATCAGCAATTTTTCCAATTGGTCTGTCATCAAGTCTACTTCAAAATAATGTTTATAATCACTTAAGTTTGTTGATTCATCACAAGCATATTTCAAATTTGTGGGAGGAAGCTAAAGTAGAGTTTAGACTTACTTTCTTCCTTGGAGTTTCATTGAGAATTTGCTCATCAATAAACATTCCATTCTCATAGCATACTAACTTCACTTTCACTCAACCCTATCATATTCAACCATGTGATGGGTTCCTCGCTTCTGAGTTTCAAGAAATATCCTCTCAGGATGGATTGCCCATCCTCACTTTTGTGTCATATGCTTCATTTAGAACATGATGGCACTTAACTGATCAGCATGAGTGAGTTCCTATAGCTGGGAGCTACTGGAGACTCACTCCTCCACTCCCAATACATGTTTAGCCCATGCTTCGGTGTTTCATAGACGCTGTACGGGATCCTTGAAGCAGTGATACTCAAACATCCTACAAAACAATAAGAAATTCCATTCTGAAATATCAAATCCTAAAAATGATTAGAACAAACCTGAGGATTTTACTCCTCATAGTTAAGAAAGACACAACTAGATACAACAAAAAGGAACAACAAACAAACACTATCCCTGAACCGCCTTACTTTTGACTTCCATCCGCTTAGCATCTACAACAGGTGACGGCCCAACACTACTGAATCAAAACACAATTTATAGCTTAACAAGAACCTACAATTAGTAAATAGGCAAGTAAAGGTTTGACCTAAGGACGGGAGTTGAAATGAAAGATTTTCATCAGAATTAGTGGTTTGGCAGTCACAAATCAGCGTTGATGTAGAAGGTTACTAAACTAGAACAATGAAAATAAAAATTTACATGTGATGAATTAAAGGTGTGTTAATTGATGAGTTGCACTAGGGTGTCGTGGACTCAGTAGGGGAACTGGTGATATGATCATACAACATGTTCTCAAATTATAAGCAAGCAATTAATGTTGACGGATCGCAGTCAAGTTATATCTACAATCCTAGAAAAGTTCGGGTCCCCGGAGTCAATCATTAGATTGGGCTGAACACCATAAGTCACTTCTAATCTTTCCTAATCAATACACGTGATGGTTCAACAAGACCTTGTTTGCTATGTCTTACAAGTTCATTGAAAGATAGAAGATGATAAGAATCTAAAGGATTCATAAAGCTAGGCATTTCATCAAATATAAATATGCGCATGAGCCGAGATCAAAACAAGCAAGCAAATAAGATATGAAGCATATTGATTTAAGTATGAATTATTCCTAAATCAGTTGCTTCTAATCACCCATTAAAACCCTAAAGAGATTACTCACTCATTATCATGTTGATCATGCTAGCAAGGTTACACAATCATACCAACAATAATAAACATGATGAATAAATGAAAGTAATTAAATAATTAATTAAAAGGATTAAGAGATTATACCTACTAATGATTCCGTCAATAAAGAAGAATAATACATAACTTAGATTGAGAGGTTGTCAATCTCCCAATAATAACCCAAATAATCTTCAATTACCCAAAATAAAGGATGAACAAAAAAGAGAGATTAAAGAACTAAAACTGGATTAAAACTGATTAATACTTGATTACAATAAGAGAGATTTGATTTGATATTAATTACACTTAATTATCGATAAGAAAGCACGACGGGGCTTCGGACGGCACGATTTGTCGCGAATCCAGCGGGATCCCCGGAATCCGTGATCGATTACAGGGGAATCTCGAGCTGATTCAGGCCGGGACGCCTTCATCGACGCGCTAGGTCGATTCGGCGATCGGCCGCATAATCCGCTTCGTCATTATCGCAGTAGACTTCTTCTCTTTCTTCCTTTCATAAATTCCTGGGATTTCAATTTTAAGGATCCTTCGGCAACATCGCTCTTCTACTGCTATGTGTACAAAGGCCTTCAACATTGTCTTCCTTATGCCGGCCTGCTGATAATTTTGATTCACTTAGTCTGTTACACGAAATGTGGAGACTTTACTCCTTTCCTGGCTCATGATCAAAATCTCAAACACGTAAAACAAAAGAACTAAAGATAAGAACAATCTAAATAAGCACTAAAAGCATGGAAACAAGTGGTAATTAAAGCAATAGCGCCAATTATGGTCAGCATCATTACTGTAATTAAAAGGATTACTTTGAATGAACCTTTAAGTTCTTTCATGGTCTTTTGACTTATGGACTCTCACGGTGCACTCAAACTCTTTTTTATGTGAAAGGACAATTTTGTGAATAAACACTCAACTATCCTCGACTTATAATAATGTGCCCGCAATCTAATATGGTAATCAATCAAAACTAGTAAGCCAAAACAATCAAATGCAAGCATGATAAAGAAGCCAAATGGGTAGGAAGAAGGCAATATATAATGGGTAAGAAGGGGAAACAAATGAATTATAGATTGTGGAGCTAATGTCAAGCTAGCAACAACCAAATGTAAGGATGCTCAATCCCAATTATAACCCAATTTTGCAATTCAAATCATAAGAAAACTCTCCAAAATATGTGAATAATGAATGAGATTTTCTCACATCAACTTCTTCTTCTCTTTTTCTTCTTTTCAATTCATACTTCTTTTTTTCTTTTCATTTTCATGCCTTTTTTTCATTCTTTTTTTTCCCTTTCTTTTCTCAACTTTTTCTCAATTTTATCATTTCTTTTCATCATCTTTCTCTTTCATTTTTCCCTTTTTCTTGAGCATTAAGACCAAGCTCACATGATTCTCCAAACTTTGAAACAAATCCCAATGAGCACCCAAACATTATCCAACTAAGCTACTAGCTCAACAAGGGTAGGCAATTTCAATGATGTAGCTAGGGATAAATTTTGTGAAGGGGTCAAAAAGACTAAATTTATCATGTCAATGGCTCCAAAATGCTATAACAATGAATGCATGCTTACCAAGAGATGACAAGAGAACCATACTTGTGCGTTTTGATGAAACAAACATCACAAGGAGACACCTACACTCAACTAAAAGAGACCGGATATGGATGCATCGGTCTAAAGAGGCTCTACCTTACCATTTTGTAGCTTGCCAAAAGTCAAGATCAAGCCTATTCGGTTTATCTCCATCTCCCACCAACTATGTCAAGACATCCCCATGTAGCTATTTTCCCATCATATAAGAACAAATCATTAGCTAAAAGTTATTATTGGGATAAGCAAAAGGAAAAGTAGGTGACAAGCAAGCAAAAAGTACAAAAATTTCTCTCAAAAATTTTCAAATTTTCTACACTACATGCAAACTACACTATATGCAAATGCAATCTCCCCCCAAGCTAAACATCACATTGTCCTCAATGTGCCAAAAATTCAAATTACCCAACCAGACCATAAAAATGGCTCAAAGCACAAAACAAGAAGGACTAGAGGTTATGTTTAATGGGTTGCAAGACCTAAACTAAAATGCAAAGCAAATAAAACTTACTTGGCTTGCTAGCCTCCCCCCCAAGCTAGCATGAATATGGGGGAATGATGTTTTGTTGTGATTTTTAGTGAAGAGATAATGAAGAAATAATGGAGAAAAGGAGTATGAGTACCGTCGGGTTTAGGAATGATAGAGCAAATGAAATCCTTATTTTTTTTTTACCCGTGTTAACCAGCAGCCAAGTGGGTAGAATTCCACGTCCCCGATCGGGGCTGGCAACCCCGATCGGGGTTGATTGGTCCACGCTGCTTTTCGCCTTTTGCTTTTTATTTTAATTCCCGTCCCGTTTTTCAAAAACCACGTCCTCGAACGGGTTTCTTGCATGGGGAAGCGTGCCATATTCTCCTCTAAGTCTCCTTTCTTCATTTCACCTATTTATCACAAAAAGAAACATCGTCAAGTCATGTACTTTATTACTAATCTACGAAAAACATTAAATTGCGGAAAATTAAAAAAAAAATAAAATAAAAGCAAAGTAAATAAAAAGCTTGGGTTGCCTCCCAAGAAGCACTGTTTTAATGTCCCGCACGACGTAAGAAGCTATTTGATCAAGTTTTGTCCTTGAGCTTGCCACCAACAAAGCTCCATTTCTTAGCTCCTTTTGCATTCCGCAACCATTTGAAATTATCCAAATAAAATTTCCGTTTCTTTTTGGCACTCTTAGTAATAATGCCCTTAGCATCGTCACCTACAAAACAAACAACACCAATATCGTCCTCCAACAGATCCATTAGTAAGGATCCAAGCATAGTCGAGGCATTAGGAGAGTCCACAGTGTTAAATAAATAACAAGACTCTTGTAACATTGGGCTTCTAATGGTGTTATTTTTGCTAAAGAAAACTCGGTGATCTCCCACTTCTAACGTCAACCTCCCATTTTTCACATCAACTAGCGCACCCGCGGTGCGTAAAAATGGCCTACCCAATATAATTGGGGTTTGTAAGTCTTCGGCCATATCAAGTATGAGGAAGTCAACGGGTATGAAAAACTTGCCAACATTGACCGGTACATATTCTAATACACCTAAAGGTCGCTTTAAAGAACGGTCCGCCATTTGCAATGTGATACTTGTGCATTTTAGAGCACCCATGTTGAGTTTTTCACAAATTGAATAGGGCATGACACTTACACTATCACCTAGGTCGCAAAGGGCCTTATCGATTTTATATGTGCCTATAGTGCAAGGAATAGAATAGCTACTAGGGCCTTTAAGTTTCGGGGGAGACTTGTTATGTAAGAGTGCACTACACTCTTCGGTTAAAGCAATGGTCTCAACCTCATTGAAGGATCGCTTCTTTGAGAGAATTTCCTTCATAAACATTGCGTAAGAGGGGACTTGGGTAAGCAATTCAGTAAATGGGACGGTGACTTGCAAATTCTTACAAACTTCAAAAAACTTACCAAACTTACCTTCCTCCTTGTGCTTTGCTAGACGATGGGGAAACGGTACTTGAACAACTTCATTTGGAGGACCATCCTCCACATCTCTCACTTTCACTTTCTCATTCTCAATGAGAACATCCACCTTCTTTGAAACGGCATCACTCTCCTTAGCATTAGGAGATATTTCCTCAACAATTTCCTTGTCACTTTCTTTGGGCATAGGGGGCTCGACATTTGTGGCATCAAGCTTGCTCTTTTTCTTTAGCATCAATAACCGATGAGGAAATGGCACACGATCTTTAAAAAGAGGCTCTCCACTAGCCTTCTTTTTGTCATCTCCCCCGAGCTTGGGCTTTTTAACAACCACTTCGTCATCCAAAGTCATGGATGGCCCATAAAACCTTGTACCACTTCTTAAGGAAATAGAATTAACGATCTCGTGAGGTTGCATACCTTGAGGTGGTAGTTGGCCGGTTTTCCTTTGAGAGCTAGAAGCGGCTAGTTGAGCCACTTGTTGCTCCAACATCTTGATTGCGGTACTATGAGCTTGATCATTCTTTTGGATTTGAGCCAACAATTCCTTTTACATTTGGACTATCAAGCCCTCAAGTTTACCTCCTCCTTGGTTGTTTTGTTGGGCATTTTGTGATGGGGGTTGATTTTGTTGGTAATAGGGTTGGGGGGCCTTTGTTGATTTTGATAACCCGGTGGAGGATTATACTTTTGTTGTTGAGGAACATAGGCATTTTGTTGTGGTGGGGGTTGAGGTTGAGGATTAAGCACATTGTTGCTTCTATAAGACATATTCGGGTGCAATCTTGTATTTGGATTATATGTGTTTGCGAATGTACCCGGTGGATAAGCATTTTGTCTTAAAGCTAGAAAGGCATTTACCTCTTCAATAGGAGCTTGGCAATGAGCGGTGTAATGACCCGCACCTCCGCAACCATCACAAACGATTATTTGACTTGTAGAAGAGATGGCATTGAGTTGTTGAATGGAATCTCAAGCATCCCTTTCCGCCAATTGTTGTTGGAGTGAGGTAATTTGAGCTAGCAAGACGAAGTTGTTGGAGGATTCTTCTTTACCTTTGAGTGACACAATGCGGGAATTGACATATTGAGCATCATGGACCGCCATAGATTCGATCGTGGCATGAGCAAGGTCGGTGCCAATTTGATCAAATCGCCCATTGTTGGCGGAATCACGAATCCTTCGGGACTCGGCACAACATCTGTTTTGGCAAGAATAATTTTACTAACTATCAATATCCTGTCAGGGAAAATGTTAAGGGGTGATCTAACAGAATTTGACTCGCCTGACTTGTATAATTTGACAGGAAAACAAATAGAATGTAAAGACACAAGGATTTATACGTGGAAAAACCCTGGGAATAAGGGAAAAAACCACGGGCACCAAGCCAGGAGGGAATTTTACTATGATTTTGGTTTGCCTGACAGGGGATTTGTATATCAGGCATTTTGCTAAATAAGACTGATGGTAAATAATTAGATATTGTTTACAATAATGTGAGTAATAGTGTGTTTGCACGGATGAATGATGATCTGCCTCTTCTTCCTTCCTTCATGCTATTTATAGTGATATTCCAACGGTGCTCCCTGAGTTTGTTTAGCGTTTCCTGGTAAATAGGACTCGTGGCCTATTTACCCGGTGGTGGTTGTGTGTTCTTGTTCTATGTTCCAGCTCCTGCCTTTGACTATTTCCTTTATATTCTCTTCTCGTTTGTTTGAATAGGTCTTCCTTGTTTATAGGGAGATTGTTCATAGACTGATTGTGCTCTTCTTGACGCCTGACCAGCCTTAATGGTGCTGCCTTCGTGCCTGTTATAGTCTTTCTTTGGGTCAGGCTTTCTAGTTGTCTTACCCTGTGCTCCCCTCCTGCTTGGTGCCTGCCCAAGCAGTCCAAATGCCTGGCTTTGAGTTTTTTTCTTTAGGTTTAGCCTTGGACGTTGCCTGATTCTTGTCTGGTTAGGCAGGACAATTCTGGGCCCAACAATTGCCCTTTATCTTCTTATTCCATTAATGGGTCTGGCCAGGAATAAGGAGATAAAAATTCGGGCCAGGTAAAAATTGTATAGGGATATTTAATCAGAATAGAATTTGTGTTTGGTTCAACTTCTGTAACGGCTATATTGCCATAAATAGGGTAGATTCACAAAACCCTAGGAGAGTCATGATTAGGTTTATCCACCTGTTTTTGCCCGTTTGATTTTGCGGCTATAAATGTTTCCCTTCGTTTTATTTTGCTTTCACATTCCCAATCTTCAAACTTTTCTTTCTCTTTCTAGAATTCCTTTTGCAAAATAAAATCAATCATCAATTAATTCTATAAAATATGGCTGGAGCGAGGAGAAAGGCGGCTGCATCTAAGGCTCTTGCTGAGGTTGAGAAGGTTCCTGTTGTTGTTGATGTTCCAGATGTCATCCCTGAGGATGAAGTAGTGGAGGTGACTGCTCCACCACAAATTTTATCTATGACATACAAAGGGGTTGAGTATACTCCTGTGAAGGCTTTGGCTGCTTCTTTCCATGAGGCCAATCAATTAAAGCCAACTTTTGAACATTATCTGAAGGGCAGGGGTCTTATTCCTGCTGAAGCTGAGGTTTGGATCCCTGAGAGCGGTCCGTCAGGGCCAACTGGGGTAGTCCAGGCTGGTTTTGTATTTTTGAATGGGCGTTCAAGGGTGGATGTCAGCTTCCTCTTTCTCCTTTTATGGCTGAAGTGATTAGGCCTGTTAGGGTTCCTCCATTCCAACTCATGCCAATGGTTTGGAAGATTGTTCATTCAGTTGAGCAATTATGCACTAAACACAAGCTGGTCATCACACTGGAAGATTTTAAGAATGTCTACCACTTAAAGAGTCATTCTACTGGCCGGTTCAACCTTCGAGTCAGGTCAAAGATGGCTCATCTGATCACTAATTTTGATTCAGGAGATGATAAGGGAATGACCCAGACCTATATGTTCATCAGGGCTGATTCTATTGCCCCTTACCTGGATTACCTTAATTATCCAGCTGTTGAGGGAGGTAGTTTCTCTTCTCCTGTATTGTATTCTGGTTGGAGATGATCTATTTTGAAAGATATACTTACTTGCTTTTGTTTTTGTAGTGAACGATTGGGTAAATAATCCTGATGCTGAGGGATCGGCTGATCGGATTGCAGCTTTCATGGCGTTACCTGAAGAGGAGAGAGCATGGCATGCCTGTCTGGGGCAAGAACCTATGCCTCATTTCAAGAAAGCTAAACTGAGTACTTACAAACCAGTGAAGAGTGCTAAAGTTTCGTCAGGGAGTAAGTTTTGTTTATCTTTGTTTTGTAGATTTTTGTTTTGGACATGTGTTTATATTGCTGATGTAGAGCCTCATCGTGCAGCCACTAGGGCTTCTGCCATGATAGCTAGTTTTGGTCTGTCCTTAGTGAAGGCAGGTGTTTCCCAGATTACGGGGGAGAAATCTAAGAGTAGTGAGGCTACAGGGAGTGACAGTGCAGTACAAATTCAGGAACCTATTCAGGCGGTACAGATGGTATCCCCCCGAGAAGGTTGTGGATGAGGTTGGTCGGGCTAAAAAGAGAAAAAGGGTAGATGAATCATCAGGAGGGGTTCATGAGGTTAGGGGGGTTAGGGCTCGGCTAGGTGAGGTTCAGTTTGCTAAGGAACAGATCCAGGCTCAATCTTTTATGGTTGATGATCCTTATTATAAGTATCAGGCAGAGGATTCTTCTGCTCGTGCTTTGGCTGCCATGTACCGCACCAGGGATTATACTGCTAATCTGATCACTATGCTTCATAAGGTATTTTCCTTTTTGTCTGTTTTTGTGTTGGTATTTATTTTTTGTTTTGTGTGGCTTAAATGGGGATATATTTTTTGCCATAATGTAAATGATATGTTGAGGGGTGCCTGCCAGCTGGATTCTATTAACAACCTCAAAGATACCTTGGATTTGGAGGTGCAGATTCTGAAGAAAGATGTTGTGAAGTTTAAGGCTGAGTTGGAAGCAACAAAGGCTTAGAATCATTCTTTAAAAGAGGACAATGAGGCAGGGAAGGCTCGGTTGGTGGTGGAGTCATCCAAGTTGAATTCTGCTCAAGATGCCCTGAAAGCTCTTCAGGCTAAATTTGATATTGTCCAGGAGGAGTTAAAGGCTGAGAAGCAGGTTATGCAAGAGCAGGTGAAGGTGAATGAGTAATTGGTTGTTGAGAGGGATTTGGTACAGGGCAGGTATAAGGATGCTGCTACCTACTTCTTTGGTAGGGGTCGTATAGATGCTATGAAAGAGCCTGTTGAAGTTAGGCCTTTCTGGGATCCTGACCAGGAATTAGCCAACCTCAATGCTACTTACCCTGAGCTTTGTAAGCTGCATGCTGATGAGGAGGTGGATTCTCCTCCGTCCAAGTATAAAAGTGGTGATGCTGAGGAAGGAGGAGATGACGAGGAAGAGGAGGATGAGGAGCCTGTTGATGAGGGGATCAGCTCTGCTACTGCTTCAAAGGCAGGCTAATTTGTTTTTTGGTTTATTATATTTTGGTTTGAAGTAGTCTGTTTTGTTTTGACCCATCCAAGGGGGGATGTGTTGGGGCTGGTGTCCTCTACAAGTAGTGCAATAACATTTAAAAATCTAAAAGGATCAAAGGGTATACTTTTGTATTATTATCAGTTGGTCCACGTTTATCAATAACGGTTGGCTTGCTAGATAAGTTTGACGTTATTGTCATACAGATGGCAGTGATCAACTGGTCCCTAAAAGTCACACCTATAGGATACGTTTGAGAGATGTGACGGTATGAAAATATAGTCATGTTGATGCCAAAGTTGACTAAGCAGTTAGTCGGAGTCATTGACTAATAATTAGTCAAATGCGATGTTGAGATGATTATTTGATACGGATTAAATAATAATGGCTAAGACGAATTAAGCGGTTAATTCGTAAATTAAATATTAACGATTATATTTAATTGATGTATATTGAATTAATTATACAATATTGTCTTTGTCGGACATGTATTAATATTTCAACTAATCCGTGTTATTAGTTGATGTTTTAATAACCGATAACCGATGACGATTTATAATAAAAGCGTGTCATATACATTTAGCATTTTACGAACCGGACCACGAGGTAAAATTAAGAGGAAGTTGAAGCCCACTTCCCCATGTAGGCTCACGGCCGGCCAAGCAAGAGGAAACAAAAGAGAGGCTCTCTCTCTTTTGTAACCTAATTGATTCATTTGCAAAATCATTAGGGTTTTGAGAACATTTTTTCTCTCAAAACCTAGATCTCACATCAAAAGAAACTCACAACAAATTCTCTCAATATTGCAAGGCAATTAGAGAATACATTCTACCACAAGGGCATAATCTCAGACGGTCTTGGGTGCAACAATTAGGAGGAGATCTACGTTGATTTCTATTCATTTTGCCGAATTACACTAGGACCCGAGGTTGATTCTTTACCTTTATCGTTTCTATTGTATTTTCGTTTTATGACAATAATCACATATAAAATTTGCGTTATAGTCCTATATTTTAAGGGTATTATACGTATATTACCCCTCAAGTGGTATCAGAGAGAGGCCACGTAAATTTTTCTTTGTGATTTTCATCAAACAAATTTGATTCGATGAGTTGTGCATAAAAATTGTCTCGGCTGGAATTTTTTTTATTTCGGCTGTTGTTTTTTTTGGGGAACTGTGCCATGTTTACACGGTTTTTGCTAGATCAGACGATCTTTTGTTTTCGTTTTGTTCTTTGCGTATTGTTATTTTAAACGATAATTATAACAATATGTTAAGATCATGTCAATTGTAGTTTTGTTTTCATACGAATTATGTTCAAATTGCAATTGAATTTTAACAAATCATTTTTTTTGGGACTGTTGTGGCTCACGGTTTTAGCTACTGTTTTTTCCCCATTTTTGGTCTCGGCATTTTTGCTGGGATTTAAAAAAAAAAAAAATTTTTGGCTGTTTTATCACGGTTTAACCGTGAAAAAGAAAAAAAAAAAACTTCATGCTTCAAATTTTTTTTTTTTTTTGGCCATGTTTTATGCATAATACGGATTTTATGCATTCGCTTGATAGTGAAACGGTTCACTCACGTACCATTTAGTTATTTTAAAGCGATTTAAAGTAACGGATTATCACGGATTAAAATTAAGTTGATTAAAGCGGTTTTGTCGCATAATTTTAATCATTAAAGGTGGTTTGGATAAATTTTACATAATTACGGAATTATGTCTCGAATAAATTTGTTTTAGTTGATGCATTTTATTTATCGTTATTTTGAATGTTTTGAATGCTTTTATTACGTATTTATTTATTTTTGCAAACGGTTGTAACTTAGTGTGGCCTTAGTAGAACGTGTTACCGTAATGATGGAACACGGTCTTGGTTGTATTTTGAGATCTCGTATCTCCATTTTTTTTCCTTGTAATTACGTTTTTATTTAGAATGTAAATAGGTTTATATTTTGTAAATTTTAATTGTAATTTTGAGAAGACCAAAGATGGAGATCGGATGCTCACTCCCGCTGCATGGACAAAGATGGAACATCAAGACAAGCTTCTCGGGTCCAACGGTGGATTCCAAAGTTGTATTATGTTCTTTTTACTAGGATAGGCCACACTAGGAATTTTTATTTACGTATTGCATTCTTTTATTTATTTTATCGTAACGATAGATTGCATCATATTCCGCCTAAAAACCAAACCACCTAATAATTGCATGAAAACTGACTCATGTAGAGGTCACGCGTTAGTTTTCTTTGATATACAGATATCACACGTTTTTATTAAGCCATCACCTAAGTCAATTCATTCACGCAATGCTAGTTTTTCGTTCACTTAAAATGAATTTAAACTAAGTTGATGGGATCTTCCTCGTATAAACAAGAATTGAGAACAGTCTTTATAGGTCGAACTCCAATGAATCCCTTCTTCGTCGGTAGGCATAATATGACCCCTTCTACGTCGGGTAAGTTGGGCCGATTGACTTATTTTTTATCTCAACACTATGGTCACTCGTGCGATCCTGTGATTATGGTGGACTATAGATAGGATTTACGGAAATCTATCGACCAAGAGTTCTTACGGAAGAACTAGCTAAACAGTTGGCTTATCAATTTACGGAAATTGAGTCTTGGGATCACTTGTATTATTCTTGAGGGAGATCAATTATGCAAGTGCAATGAGTCTACACGATTAAAATGAATTTTAATAGACATAAATCACCTCGATGAGTTGCTTATTTCGTTTTGTTTTTCCTTTCTTTTTCAGTGTAGATCACGATCACTTAAACTCGCTAATAACAAAATGGTGGCCGTCTTTGACGACCCAATGCCAAGTGCCACGTTGGACCGTGAGTCCTGGCTTCGGATCTTCATGAATCGGATGAATCGGTCTACTCGATCAAGAATGATGGATCAAACTTCGCGGACCGGGAGGCGGCATTACGGAATGCTGCCGCTGGCGACGGAAGTTCAAATTTCTGAGAGAGCCCATCCCGCAAACCCCGGGCCCCACGGCTGAGCTAACGAGATCGCCAAGTATAACGATTTCGTCATTGAAGCGGGTGCGATTAAAAACGTACTCATTTTTGCAATGGAATCCAATTTGCAGAAACGCTTCATAGCCCAAGGTGCAAACAAGATTTTCACCACGCTCACCAAGGAATTCTCGAAAGCACCGAGAATCGTGACCTATGAGCATACCACTTGCTTCTTCGATGTGAGACTCCAGAAGGACCAACCGGTTAGCCCACACATTCTCAGCATGATTGAGAATGTCGAGAGACTGGAGGCGCTTGATTGTAAAATCAGCGAGAACATTGTGATTGACCGCATGCTTCATTCACTCCACGATGGTTTTGCGCTCTTTAGAGCGAATTACTATATGAATGATTTGAAGAAGAGTCCCCATGAACTATACTCCCTTATCGTACAGACCGAGAAGGACATGAAGTTTAGTGGGAGCCTGAAACAGGATGTTCTCGTTGTGTCAAACAAGGGCAAGGGTAAGGGCAAAGCTCAGGCAGACCTAGCGGTAGGTAAACCGAAGTTCAAGAAGTCGGCCTCAGGTAAGAGTGGGCCTGGTGAGGCAAGTAACTCATCAGGCGCGACAAAGAGCAAGACCGAAAACATGGAATGCCATCATTGCCACAAGACTGGGCATTGGAGGCGTACATGTCCTGTCTACCATGAGGACATAAAAGCAGGTCGTGTTAAAACTTTTGGTATGTTTTCTTCCTCTTCTACTTTTATTCATATGATTGAGATTAACCACGCAAGTTACGGAACTTGGGTACTAGATCTTGGTTGTGGTTCTCATCTGTGTAATCATGTGCGGGGCTCAAACATCGAACCCCTCGTAAAGGGTGAGGTGGATCTGCGTGTCGGGAATGGAGCACGAGTGGCTGCCGTCTCGAGGGGAACATACGTGATCCAGCTTCCTAGCGGATTTGAGTTATTTTTATATAACGCTATTATGTACCCATCTTTTTCGAAAAACATTTTTCGGTTTCGCACTTGACAAACTTGGTTTTTCATTTGTAATAGAGAATAATACTTGCATTTTCTCATTACACGATATGATTTATGGCAAGGCAGTCTCCATGAACGGAATTTATGTTTTAGATCAGACCACCGAAATATTACACGTAATGAATAAGAAGTTAAAGGTTGGTGACAAAGATCAAACGTATCTATGGCACTGCCGTATGGGACACATTAATGAGAAACGCGTAAAACAAATTCATAAAGAATGGAGCTATCTCGGCCTTTGATTTTCAATCATTTGGCACGTGTGAATCATGTCTCATCGGTAAGATGACTCGAATTTTCTTCAAAGGTGTTGGAATGCGCGCTGCTGACCTATTAAGACTCATACATACGGATGTGTGTGGGCCTATGTCAATCACCGCACGAGAAGGCTATAGGTATTTCATCACTTTCACGGACGATTTAAGTAGATATGGCTATGTCTACTTAATGAAGCACAAAAGTGAATCCTTTGAGAAATTCAAGGAATACCAAAATCGGGTACAGAACCTATTGAGTAGAAAGATTAAAACACTGCGTTCAGATCGTGGTGGCGAGTATCTTTCTCATGAGTTTGATCAACACCTTAAAGACTGTGGGATTGCCCTACAGTTAACTCCACCTGGAACACCTCAGCTGAATGGTGTGTCCGAACGGAGAAATCGAACACTACTTGATATGGTTCGATCCATGATGAGTCACACGGTGTTGCCTGACTCATTATGGGGTTATGCTCTTCTGTCAGCTGCTCTAATACTTAACCGAAGTCCGTCTAAAGCTGTTGACAAGACTCCATATGAACTATGGAAGGGAACGGTCCCTAACTTGTCCTTTATACGGGTTTGGGGCTGCGAGGCTTATGTCAAGTGGAGACACGAGGATAAGCTCGGCCCGCGATCGGTCAAGACATACTTTATAGGTTATCCTAAAGGAACACTTGGTCATTACTTTTATTCGCCAACCGAACAACGTGTTTTTGTTGCGGCTAGTGCGACATTCTTAGAGAAGGAATTTCTCGAGAATGCAAAGAGTGATAGAACCTTCGACCTATCGGAGGTTCCAGAACCAAATACCGAGCAACCATTGGAGGAACCAATTCCTTCAATCCCTACTGCGTGAATATTCTGAGGAACCTAGGAGGTCGGGAAGAGTCTCTATTCCTCCGGACAGATACATTGGTATGGTCGAGGAACATGACATAGATGACATTCTACTCTTAACGAGTAGTGAACCCACAACCTATAAAGGTGCCATGACTAGTTCTGACTCAAAGTTATGGCTTGAGGCCATGCAATCCGAGATGGACTCTATGTATGAGAACAACGTATGAGATCTTGTTGACTTACCTGCTAAGGTTCGTCCCCTTCAATGCAAATGGCTTTACAAGATAAAGCATTCTGTGGAAGGTCAACAAGATATCTATAAAGCACGACTAGTTGCTAAAGGTTTCACCCAAGTGCCAGGTTTGCATTACGATGAAATTTTTGCACCCGTAGTCATGCTGCGTTCCATTCGGATTATCTTAGCGATTGCCGCTTTTCTTGACTATGAAATTTGGCAGATGGATGTGAAAACCGCCTTATTAAACGGGTTTTTGGAGGAAGATTTGTACATGGTACAACCCGAAGGTTTCATAGATCCAGAACATCCTAAGAAAGTATGCAAGCTTAAGCGTTCCATTTATGGACTTAAGCAAGCTTCTAGGAGTTGGAATCATCGTTTCGACCAAGTGATAAAGGAAAATGGATTTACTCGATCGGTAGAGGAACCATGTCTATATATCAAGTCGAGTGGGAGCAAGATTGTCTTCCTAATATTGTATGTCGATGACATACTCCTGATTGGGAATGACATACCTCTCTTAACTTCGGTAAAAGTATGGTTGAAAAACCACTTCCAGATGAAAGATCTGGGTGAGGCACAAAGGATTTTGGGCATCCGTATCTATCAAGATAGATCACGTCGGATGTTATCTCTCAGTCAGGAATCTTACATAGCCAAGATCCTAGAGAGATTCAGCATGACTAACTCCAAAAAGAGGTTTCTTCCTATGGCTCCAGGGGTGCATTTGAGCAAGTCTCAGGCACCAGAGACACCGGAAGAGAAAGAGCGCATTACACGGATTCCTTATCCCTCGGCTATAGGATCAATCATGTATGCCATGATATGTACACGTCCGGACGTGGCATATGCATTGAGTATGACAAGTCGATTCCAACAGCATCCAGGTGAATCACATTGGATGGCTGTCAAAGAACATTCTTAAGTACCTACGGAGGACTAAAGATTGGGCATTGACTTATGGAGGCGAACAAAACTATGCGCAACCGGAGATGCTAGCTTCCAAACGGATCGAGATGACTCAAATTCTCAGTCTGGATTCGTTTTTACTCTTAATGGCGCTGCAGTCAGCTGGAAGAGTTCCAAACAAAGTGTTACAGCAGATTCTACGACTGAGTCCGAGTACTATGCCGCGTCTGAAGCTGCAAAGGAAGCGATATGGATGCGATATGGATGCGTCAATTCTTACAAGGACTATCTGTAGTGCCTAGTTCGAATGACCCGATCACCATCTATTGCGACAATAGAGGTGCCATCTTCCAAGCTAAGGAGCTAAAATCTAGCAACAAGTCTAGACATGTACAACGGAAAGCTCATCTAATCCGAGATTACGTGGAGCAAAAGGAAGTAGTGATAGAAAAGATTGCTACAGATGATAACATAGCAGATCCTCTCACTAAACCATTACGACAAGATAAGCATGAAGGGCATGTTAATTCCATGGGAATTAAACGTGTTCCAAAGTTGTAGTACTCTTTTATGGATTAGATTCATTCTCTTATGTACTCTATACGACATCATCGTTTTGATATTTATATATTTTGTTTTTCATGTGGTTTTGTACTACAATTTTGAACACCACAAAGTGAACTGAATAAACATTATATTTTTGGTCCTTAATTGCCCACGTGAGCTGATAACTCAAGGTAATTATTTTGTGACGTTGGTTGATGGTGGGTTCAACGAGCCATAAGTCAAAAGGTTGACTGACCAATCACAGAGGCGATTTATACGGATATCTCGTAGGACACAATTGTGACATCGACGTGGAGTCCTAAATGTTTTCTAACATTCGGTGCCCGGTCGTGGATAGGACCTCCATGGTGATCCTAAGAGTCGATTCTTTTGACTATCGACTGTCTCTTGAGACTAAGGCAGATTTTGGGTGACTTTGGTTTCTTTCTCACGGTCATCCGTAACAGGGGCCAAGTAGATTTTTTCTCGGTCATTTCATGCGTGCTTAGGTCGGAAGGAGTCGAGTTGAAGGAAATATTCAGCCTTTATCAGTACTCGATATTTCTCGGGGCCACTCGAGGAGTCAGAATCGAAATGCATGGCCATGCTCGAATACGAATTCGTTTTATCAGTTGAGTAACTCTCTAGTCGGGGAAACCACTCTAGATACAGATCGATTGTAAAATACGACCTTTGCGGATCCGGATATGCAAATTGTTTTACATTGGGTGGGAGAAATGTTTAAATGAATATGAGAATCGGTTATCGCACATACACTTGTACGGACAAGTGGGAGTTTGTTGGAGCTGTGTCCTTCAGTTAGTGCGGATAACGTTATTACACATACACTTGTACGGACAAGTGGGAGCTTGTTGGGGCTGGTGTCCTCTACAAGTAGTGCAATAACATTTAAATCTCTAAAAGGATCAAAGGGTATACTTTTGTATTATTATCAGTTGGTCCACGTTTATCAATAACGGTTGGCTTGCTAGATAAGTTTGACGTTATTGTCATACAGATGGCGGTGATCAACTGGTCCCTAAAAGTCACACCTATAGGATACGTTTGAGAGATGTGACGGTATGAAAATACAGTCATGTTGATGCCAAAGTTGACTAAGCAGTTAGTCGGAGTCATTGACTAATAATTAGTCAAATGCGATGTTGAGATGATTATTTGATACGGATTAAATAATAATGGCTAAGACGAATTAAGCGGTTAATTCGTAAATTAAATATTAACGATTATATTTAATTGATGTATATTGAATTAATTATACAATATTGTCTTTGTCGGACATGTATTAATATTTCAACTAATCCGTGTTATTAGTTGATGTTTTAATAACCGATAACCGATGACGATTTATAATAAAAGCGTGTCATATACATTTAGCATTTTACGAACCGGACCACGAGGTAAAATTAAGAGGAAGTGGAAGCCCACTTCCCCATGTAGGCTCACGGCCGGCCAAGCAAGAGGAAACAAAAGAGAGGCTCTCTCTCTTTTGTAACCTAATTGATTCATTTGCAAAATCATTAGGGTTTTGAGAACATTTTTTCTCTCAAAACCTAGATCTCACATCAAAAGAAACTCACAACAAATTCTCTCAATATTGCAAGGCAATTAGAAAATACATTCTAGCACAAGGGCATAATCTCAGACGGTCTTGGGTGCAACAATTAGGAGGAGATCTACGTTGATTTCTATTCATTTTGCCGAATTGCACTAGGACCCGAGGTTGATTCTTTACCTTTATCGTTTCTATTATATTTTCGTTTTATGACAATAATCACATATAAAATTTGTGTTATAGTCCTATATTTTAAGGGTATTATACGGATATTACCCCTCAGGATGTTCCCTGGACAAGCAATGTGTTTTGGTTTTTATTTGAGATTTTTTGCCTTATCTAGAAGGGGTGTTCCCTGGACAACTTCGTTGTCTTGGTATAAATTGAATTCTCTTTTCTCTTGATTCCTTTGAGTGACTTGATTTGTAACGGTAAATAATGCATTTTGACGTGTTTTGTTAGAATGATGCCTGTCAGGAGGGCTTATGACCCTTATTCCGTATTTAGGAAATGATGGCTTTGTTGCCTGTCACGAGGTCTTCTAAAAAGAAGGGTTGGTTGCCAGTCAGGAAGGCTTATGGCCCTCAGCCTGGGCTTGTTTAGACAAGTGGTCTGGTCTGTTCCACCATCGTACTTGTCTTTTATGTAATGAGCTCAGTTTCTTTTTGGGTCAGGCAAGCAGGTGCCAAATTATTGTAGAGCATTTCTGGAATGCTTTTCAGGTTGGGTGGAGTGGTCCTTAATCCTGAATATTTGTTTAAGCCTAAATGTAGTGTATAACTAGTGAAAGGAAGACGTAAAACAAGTTTTCAGGATTCGATATAGTAGGATTTAAATAGGCAGGCGAGGTAAAGTTTGTATAAAAGATAATAGGCACGTATTCAGGCAAGATAGAAGATAGGAGGAAGACATAATTTGTAGAGGATTTGTTATGTAAAATTTAGTCAAGCACATAATGAGTTGATAGTTTTACCTAGTTTTGGTTTAGACATGAAATAACTTTAGATGGGAAATGTTCCAGGATCTGGGGATCATTTCTCCGTCCAAAGTTTGCAGCCTGTAAGCTCCATGTCCTACTATTGAATCAATCAGGTATGGCCCTTCCCATGTGGGGGCTAGCTTGCCTGCATTTTTGTCCCTGGTGTTAGGGAAGACTTTCTTAGGACTAGGTCTCCTTCACTGAACACCCTAATGTTGACATTCTTATTGTAACTTCTGGCAACTGTTTGCTGGTAGGAGGCTATCCTGATTTTGGTTGCATCTCTCAGTTCTTCAGTTAGGATCAGGCTGTCTTGTAATAGTGGCATGTTTTCCTCTATGGTATTCAGGCTGCTTCTGGTTGTTGGTACATGAATTTCAGCTGGGATTACTGCTTCACAGCCATAGACCAGGGAGTAGGGAGTTTGGCCTGTGGCTGTTTTAGGTGTACTTCTATCGGCCCAGAGGACTAGGGGAAGTTCTTCAGCCCATCTGCCTTTTCTTCTTTTTAACTACTTCTTCAGGCAGTTAATTACTACTTTGTTACTAGACTGTGCCTGCCCATTGGCTTTTGGGTAGCCTGGTGTGGATGTTACCAGGTTTATATTCCATTGTGCACATAAAGTTGTTGTCCTCTTTCCCACAAACTGTGTACCATTATCACAGACTATTTCTGAAGGTATCCCATATCTACATATGATATTATGTTTAATGAATGATATGACATCCTTCTCTTTGACTTGCCTGTATGAATCTGCCTCTATCCATTTTTAAAAGTAGTCAGTCATTACTAGCATGAAAACTTTCTGTCCAGGTGCCTGAGGTAATTTGCCTACTATGTCCATGCCCCATTTCATGAATGGCCAGGGAGCTGAGATGGAGTGTAGTAGCTTTGATGGTTGGTTGATATAAGGGGAGTGGATTTGACAGGCTTCACATTTAGAGTTGTAGGCTATGTAGTCAGCTCTCAGGGTTGGCCAAAAGTAGCCTGTTCTTAAAACTTTACTAGCTAGGCTTCTGCCACCTTTGTGATTTCCACAGTATCCATCGTGTATATCATCTATGACCTGTTTAGCTTCATGAGGTTCCAGGCAGTGCAGGTAAGGTCCAGCCTGTGACTTTTTGAACAACATGTTAATGATAATGGTATAGGTAGAGGCTTTGATTTTTAGGGCCCTTGTTTTGTTCTTATCATTAGGGAGTATCCCTTGTAAGAACCAATCATAGTATGGTTTGGTCCAAGAAGTTGTGTCCTCATGGATAGGACAAGTTTGATCAGGGTTTTCTATGGTTGGTTCCAACAGGTGGACAATGGGTATTTTATCAAACACAGCAGGGCTGAAATTTGATCCCAGATTGGCTAGGGCATCAGCCTGAGTGTTCAAGTCCCTTGGTATTTGTTCAATGTCAAATGAACTAATTTTTTTGCAAAGGTTTTTGACATATTCTAGATAGAGGACCATTTTTGAATTCTTTGCTGCATATGTTCCTTTGACTTGATTGGAAATTAATAGAGAGTCAGTTTTTACCATGAGGTTTGTCACACCAAGTTCTATACATACCTTAAGTCCAGCTATCAGGGCTTCATATTCAGCTTCATTGTTTGTGGCTTTGAATTCACAACTAATAGCCTGTGCAATTAGGTCTCCCTGTGGTGATTTCAATACTAGTCTTAGGCCAGTCCCTCTCATATTTGCCGCTCAATCTACATGTAAGGTCCATTCCTTGCCTGACTTATAGGTGTCTAGATGGTTGACCTCTTTTATGAGGTCTGGTTCTAGGTTAGGGCTGAATTCAGCCACAAAGTCTGCTAATGCCTGAGACTTAATTGCTGTCCTGGGTTCAAAGGTAATGTCATAGGTGCTAATTTGTACTGACCATTTTGCCATTCTACCGGATAGCTCAGGCTTTCTCAGGACAGATTTGATAGGCATGTTGGTTCTGATAATGATTGGGTGACTTTCAAAGTAAGGTCTGATTTTAGTGCAAGACATGATTAAAGCAAGTACGAGAGGACCTGGGCATAAGACAACAATTTCTAGGAAAATGATAAGTAACGGTCTCAAGGAACAAGTGTTCCTCAAGACAAAAGAAAACAAGATAAAAATCGACAATTCAAAATGTAATAAAACCGTGTCCCCGGCAACGGCGCCAAAATTTGATAGGCTTATCGTGTACCTATGCAAAGATAATTACCCTAGCAAAACAAATGAATGTAGGACGTAGGGGTCGAACACAAGGAGACGGGAATTGCGTTACAAAATGCTATGGGAAGATTTCTATCAAGGTCGATTTCGTATTGGGTTTGTTTGTTTGGTTTGATGACTAACAAAAATTACGATGTAAAGTATATAATAAAAGGGAGTCTAGGGGAGTCGGGTCACACATGCAAGGGTAAATATATGATCATGTTAAACTCGGTATCAATAACATTGTCAATTGTTTAGGCTTAGAGACACCTACCTTACGGCATTAGTGTCAACCATAGACCGGGTCCTAGAGAAACTCTCGTCCATGACTAGGTCGTCCTACTTTACATGCTTAGTCTAATTCTATTCCGTGCCTCTCGACTTTAGAACGAATGAATAAACTTAATCGATGCATAAGGCCTTTTAAACATAGATTAAACGTGAATATGCAAACATGTGATAGAAACAATTGGACAATATTATTATCAACCTATTTTAACATTTTATATATTTGATTTTGCATGGCTTCCCTAGCCCTCTAGACTAGGAAATTTAGCTACTCATATTAAAGTGTAGTGTATAAACTATGTTGTAAGAAATGCTAAACACGATTGTATGATTTATATAAACTAAATGGTATAACATGTAAAAAAAATAATGCTAATGAAATGTAAATAAAGTACTAACGATAAACTTATGCGTAAACTAAATAGAAATGTAAAATCGTAAACTAGAAATAGAAATACCTTAGTGGGAAAGAACTTGTATGGAAGAAACAAATTAAAACCAAAAGCTTGAAATATATTAAGAACTAAATGTTTGATTACTACAAGCTTAACAATATTGAAAACTTAATATGAAAACTATTGAGAGAAAATAATGCTTAAGGCTATTGTAGAGTATATGAGACGTAAGAATGAGATGATCCTTGGATGCACACAAGCCCCCCTATATAAGACTTGGAAGTGAAACGTAAAAAACCGAGAGACAGCCAACCCCGATCGGGGACGTGTGTTTCTAGCTCCTTTGCCTTAATTCTCCTCTTAATTGCTTGGAGAATCCTATATTGGTGATTAATTGTGGGTTTAATCACCCGATTAAGACCTTAATTCCTGGCATCCTAGGTAGTTTGGAATCCTATCTTTTCCACCTTGACTTGGACTTGAAGTTGGGCTTGACTTTGATTGTTGACAACATTTGTATTACACACATTAGTTCATCAATTTCTCCATGCAAAACCCATGCCAATCCTCCATGCTAGTCCAATACTTGGTTTTGTTTAGCCATTGCACTCTAGTAGCTCATCTTGTAGTATTTTAGCTGCAAAAAACTTAAGTATCCTACAAAACCCGTGGAAAGTAGCAAATGCAACTAGAATAACAAATATTAGCTCAAAACACTTTGATAAGTGCTAAATGACATGTAAAATGGAGCTAATATAGGGGGTGAAAATATATAAAATATACACTTATCATCACCGCTGGTGCTGCACAACAATCGTGCTTCCTGTTCAGGTTTCAGTACTGTTGGCTCCAGCACGTGGACAATTGGTATTGTGGAGATGGTTCCTGCTTTGAACGTTGCCCCCAGGGTGGCTAGGGCGTCTGATTCTGCATTCTGGTCTCTGGGAATTTGTTTGATGTTGAATTTAGCAAATCTGAGAGTCAACTCTTTTGCTACGTCTAGGTACACCATCATCCTGGAGTTCCTGGCTTCATAGGAGTCATTTACCTGGTTAATCATAACTTTGGAATCACTACAAACCTTGAGATGTTTGATTTTCAAATCCAGAGTCAGCCTGAGACGCAGGACCATTTAGCCATCTTTCCCGATAATTCTGGTTTCCCCATGATAGTCTTATGAGGGTAATTAGTTATTATAGAAATGGTATGAGACTCAAAATAGGGACGTAATTTATAGGATGTCGTAACGAGTGCAAGGACGAGTTTTTTAAGCGATGTGTACCTGGTCTCTGCAGGAAGCAGAGACTTACTGACGTAGTGTACTAGATGTTGTGACCCCTTTTGCTCTCGTACTAGCACTGCACTTACCACAGCTTCTGTGACTGAAGGACAGATACAAGAATTGTGGCTCTCCTCGCTCTGGCTTCAAAGGAGTGGCGGAGTGCTGAGATAATGTTTCAATTCCTTAAATGCTTTCTCGTGCTCCTCTATCTACTCAAATCTTTGAGTCTTCCTTTGGGGGTAGGTCTGCGTTATCCTTCCTTTCTGTGCTTCCAAACACCTTATTCTCGCTTCTGCTGTAGGGTCCTGATCTTTTGCTCCTCTTTTCTACTGGGCTTTTCTGGATACTGAGTCTGAATCATAAGTATATCTTCTGGGTCCAGAGTCCTCCTCTAGTCTCATAACAGCAATTGCCTTTGTTTGTACTTCCTCAAAGGTAGTGCACGGGTGTTTGGTTAGGTCCTTGTATAGATCTGAATCCTGGTGCATCCCGTGGCAGAAGACTTGTATAGCGGTTGCTATATCGCACCTTGAAATTGCCACTTTCTCCTTGTTGAACCTGTTTAAGTAATCATGAGTAGATTCCTCAAATCCTTACACTATCCGATAGAGGTCGCTAGTCTGCTTCTCTGGCTTTCTGCTGCTGGCGAACTGTTGGTTGAATGCATTGACCAAGTCGGAGAAGCTGGTTATGCTTTTATTGGGCAAGCTGACGAACCATTGCAGGGCTGCTTCAGACAAGGTCGATCCAAATCCTTTGCACATACAAGCTTCCTTTAAAGGTCCGGTCGTGGTTATCACCATCATTTTCTGCTTGTAGTGGTTGATGTGATTGAGTGGATATGTGGTTCCGTCATAGAGTGTCATGGCTGGTGGTACACATCCTTTGCGAACGCCGGCGAGGGCTATATCGTCCACGAAAGGTGAATCTGCATAGCTATCTCGTGCCGCCTTCTCTAATGGACGTGCTACACCTGGTATCCTGTACATCAGGTCCCTCAGCTCCAGGTATTGTTGCTCTAGCGATCTACCTGCTCCTACAAGGGGGTTAGAAACAGGCGGGGAAGAGCCAACATGAGTACCTCCTAACCAGGGTCCTCCAAAAAACTGGCCAGATGCTGGATGCTCGTCGTTGGTGTTGCATTGACTATAGATCCAGGCTGTCATCCTGGTGTCTGTTGCAGACCTCCGATCCAGGCTCCACTGGTGAACTGGTTGCATGATAGAATCGTTGTGTTGATGACAGCTCTAGATTGTCATCCTGATGTCGGGTGTACTGGCGTACCTTCAAAAGGTGGAAAGTCAGATCCTGACAGAGTGCTTAGCAATGCATTATCTGGTGTCTGCTACAGGCTGAGCGGCTTGTCAAATGACAAGCACCCCAATCCTTTGGGCTCGACGGATTCACTAGGTGCTACTACTACAAGGTCTAGCCTGGTGACTAGTTCTGACGGAATTGGTCGACTTGATCCTCTATCGCTGGTCAAGTTTAGGGCCTCAGGAGTTGATGCTTGTTTGGGCCGGACGGATGTTACTATCTGAGCGATCAGGTTCTGGTTGTCCTTCCTCAGATCTTCAATGGCCTGGCGCAGAGTATCCATCCCCTAAATCATTATCTACATCGGGTCAAGTACTGGTGGTCCTCTACTTCGGAGAAACTTCTGCACCTGATCCCTCCTGGATCGGGGCCCTGGACGCAGCTTCACCTCTATTGAGGCTGCTTCTAGGTTGCACGGACACGCCTAGTTTTGAGCGTTCCTGTGTCGGACACCGACACTTGTAGGACATGCCTGAAAACGTTATGGACAAGCCTTGAACCGTGTCCCTGGTTTTTATTTTAAAAGAAATTGTGTCGGACACGGTCCAACATGGTTGGACACGGCCCGTGTCCGCTGGACACACCAAATAAGTAGCTTTGAAATCAAAATCTCACTTTATCAGTTATCACGACATCTCACATTTCCATTTCCTTTTACATCTCACTTATCCCTTTTTTCTCTTGCATTGCAACGCCTTCCCGCCTTCCCTCGCCTCAGTCCGGCCGCCGTGAGCCTCCCCTTCCCCGCCGTCAGCCTCAGCTCGCCACTTAGCTCACTTTTTCATTTTTTTCTAATTTCTCAATCGATATTTTATTTCTATATTAATATCTATATATATTATACATAATAATAAGTTTCTAAATAATCAAATTAATCAAAATCAATCGTTATAACGATTATTATTGTTGTTATTATTAAATTTGGGGGTTTTAAATTTGGAGATTGTTGATTTTTCGGAAGCTAGGGTTTGTTTGATTTAGGGATAATTTGCGAAAGCGAATACTTGAGTTGTTATTCCCACTTATTGAAAGAAGTTTAATGAATAATTACAATGGTGCAAAGGATGATCCGTGAACTCCTGGTCGAACCCTCTTGAGAGGTTTAGTTTTCAATACTTGTCGTTAGGAGCACCTAGACCAAAACAATATTTATAACTCCACAAACAACTCTACTATTAGTAAAGAGGCAAGTAAAGGTCGGATCCCAAGGGACGGTATTGAAGTGAGATTTTCAATTACAACTAGCGGTGTCTAGGGGTGTCACAATTTGGGGTTGGAATAGAAGATCACTAAACTAAATAGCAATGAAAGTAAACAAGCAAGATGATTAAAAAGGGGTGTAAACAATTGATAAAAGGCACTAGGGTGTCATGGGGGCATAGGGGATTCATGGGAATTGATCATACAAACATATTCTCAAATTATAAGCAAGCAATTATTGTTGTGATGGATCGAGTTAGTTTATATCTTACAATCCTAGGAAAGTATGGGTCCTGGAGCCGAATCGATTAGATTGTACAACACCTACAAGTCGACTTAATCTTCCCTACTCAACTATATTCATGGTCTAATGAGACTCGAGTTGGTTTATGTCTTACAAGTCTCATTGAAAAGATAGGTGATGGGTAAAAAATGCAAGGATTCATAGGCTCGCATTTCATCAAACATAACATGTGCATAAGTTGAGATCACAACAAGCAAGCAAACAAACTATGAAAACATATTAAATTAAGCATGAATCATCCCCCATGTTGGTTTCCCCTAATTACCCATTAACCCTAACTAAGGAAACTACTCACTCATTATCATGTTGAACATGCTAGCAAGGTTGTCAATCATACCAACAAAGTAAAACATGATGAATAAATGAAGATGATTAACAATAATTAAAAAGGGATTAAGAGAATTATACCTACTAATGATTCCAATAGTAAAGCAAAGAATAATAGAAGTACTTGATGATTGATTGGAAGGTTGTCAATCTCCCAATAATAACCCAAATAATCTTCAATTACCCAAAATGAAAGATGAACAAAAGAGAGATTAAGGAAATGAGATTTGTATTAAGACTTGATTAAAAGTTGATTACAAGATTAAAGAGAGATTTTATTGATATAAACTACAGTACATGATAATCTAATTAGACTAATGGGGTATTTATAGTGGGGATTAGGTACACAAATTAGGGTTTACTAAGGGCTTAAATGACGATTAAGTCCTTGAGGAATCGCTCCTCTCAAAAAAATATGCGAGTCTCCTTTTTGCTAGTCTTTCCCGAGGTATGCGCATCCTTCATAGAACAAGTAGAAGACGGGATAGCTGTCACACAATCCGAGCGTCCAGGGCACGGGACGAGCGGATTGTGGGTCTTTTGGACGAGCGGATTTGTTGGGTGGATGGGCGGATTGTGGTGTTTTTGGACGAGCGTCCCTCTGAGGAAGACGCTCGGTTTCTCTGGTCTTGGACGGGCGGATTGTGGGCAATCCGCTCGGATTCTGAGTCAGCTTCTTCCTTTCTTCTTTTCTTCCTTTATCTTCATACAATCCTTGAGGTTTTCGTCGGGGATGCAAGGATCTTTTCTCATCATTGCCCATCTACTACAATATGTACAAAGGCCTTCTAGTCTTCTCTTCTCTTTGATGCTTGGTCATTGAATTCAATCAATTTAGCTCCATTTTGCCATGAAAATGCAAGGTTTGCACTCCTTTCCTACCAAGGGATCAAAACCTCAAAGAATATGCAAAACAAAGGACTAAAGACAATAAATGACCCAAATATGCACTAAAAAGCATGGGAACAAGGCTAATTCGGGGACTAAATATGCTCAAATAATGGTCACATCAAATATCCCCAAACCGAACCTTTGCTCGTCCCGAGTAAAGAGGTGACAAAGACTAGGACCGTTATTTAAACTAACCTAATAGCATAGCCGATATGAGACAATTAGCGGGTCTCACTCCGCCTCTTCAACTCACAACATGACAACCATGAGGTAGGATGCCTTCTTGCAAGGCAAGGTGGGTCTTGCCAAAATGGCGACACATCCAAACATTAAAGCACACAAAATCAAGTAATGGATGCATCTACAAAAGAATAGCCACTTTCCTCATCTAAGTGGCGGAAATTATCTACAAGGGAAGCAATTCAAGGGTACACAGTCCTTCATAGATGCAATTTCTTCAAACTACTAAGCCTAGAAGGATACCAATAAATCACCTCCAAGTTGTGTCAAGCTAGGGTACCTTTGTCCTCAATCGTTAAATGCTTTCGTCAAGAGTAGGCTCCCTATGGTGTTAGAAACACTGGAGGATCGCGGAATTCCCCCTCTTTCCTAGACAAGAAGAAGGGTCGTCCCCTCTCTACCATGCATAAAAATGGATACGATGGAATAAGGGATCAATAGAATTTGAGTTTCATTAGGGAGTTTGCTTTTGTTGTTTTTTTCCCTCCAATTTCTTGTGGCATATAACATTTGAGAACACTTTCTTTTGCCATTTCTTTTGATTTTTGGCGTTTCAATACTTGACAACTTTCAACTTTTTGCATTTTTCTTTTGAACATTTTCAAAGTCACCCCATATGTAGTGAGGGTGCCTTATATTTGAAGCTTAGGAGTTTTCATTTTTGCTCCTCTTTTCATTTGATGCAATTGCAAACTTTTTCAACTTTTCATTTCATTTCTTGAACTCAAATTTTGAACAATTTCTTTTTGTGCCCATTCCCTTTGATGACAAAATGTATGGTAGAACATGGATGAATGATGGTTGCATGGTTTCAAGGGTCACCTTGGAATAAACGGTAGCCAAGGAGTTATCACACCACAAGGTACTCTTGACTAGGCCTTAATCCATGGGTCAAAGGATACTAGCATGACACATCCTAGGGTGTTTTACAAGTATTCTAACAAACAAA
>NW_027413444.1:0-43911 GCF_048544455.1 Silene latifolia | reverse complement strand
TCTACAATTATTTCCTTTTGTTTGCAATTTAGCTGATAGAAAAACCCAATCAACCCCCGAAAATTGTTATTTAGACAGATTAGATTTAGCAAATAGAACAAATTGTCTCCCTGTGGATACGATCCCGACTACCTCTACTGCATTAGTTTAGGCCTATTGGTTTATTTTTTATAAGTGTGCGATTTAGCTTGTCACAATTCATGTGAATTTTGATGTAGGAATTAAAATCACGTGCGTTACAAATCTCCTTTATACTAAAAGAATAACACTCCTTCAAATAATCCACTCAGTTTTCCCGCCCAACTATTTCACATACTAAAATAAATTCACTTCTGAATCCACTTGCTATAGATATGAATAACCAATACGTCAGCTACTTTATTTCACAATATTTACATCCCAATTATTCTATACTATAAATTAACTATTTTCTTATTTTTTATACAAATCCAATCCCCTATGTACTAGGAGAGTAAAGATCTTCAAAATGTCTCAATTTAAATATGGAAATAATATAGATTTTCTTTAATTAATAAACTGACTAATCTTTCATTTAAAAAATAATAATCTTTTCATCAACCTATAAGATTTTCATCATTAAACTTTAAAATTTAATCTTTTAACTAAAATGAGATAAAATTGTCATAAAAAAACTATAACTATACATAACCATAAACTATTATTTAATTTCGTGACGAAAAAATAATAATTATGAAAAGAATTTAAGATAATTTACAAAAATGAAATCAAGTGATTTGAGGTAATTAAAATATTTTCATAAAATTACACATTTCATAAAATTATTCAATTATCTTGATTAATTTTTAGATGAACTTTTTTTTTCTCAAATCAAAATACAATTCAATGAGAAGAAATATGAAAATTATTGAGATATTAATCTAAAATGTATAAGTAATATTGTAAAAACTAAAAAAAAGTCTATATATAGCGCGGAATCCATACTAGTTAACACATCAATTTAATTCCCGTATGAATCAAACGAGACCTTATTAGGAAATTAAAACAACTTGACTCGAACTAGGAAACTAATAATCTAGACTCGATTTAGGAAAGTAATAATTCAATTCATTCTTTCCATCTTGTGATCACATCTTTGCACTTGTTGATTGTCCTAGTTCACACCATTTGCATCACCCGCGTCTAAATTGGACAGCTCAACTTAAAAGATCATATCTCCTTCGTTACTTATCCAAATAAATCGTGTGACCACTTGTTGGAAAGCTAATACTATATACTATATCCATATTTAGCCATATTTTTTGAGATATTTTGATTTTAAATCTAGTGAACGAATCTGAAATGTCAAGAGTGACTTGAACTTGCATTTTGAACATATACCTGTCCCCCTTCTGTATCAGAACAACAATCATCAATTCCTGATGTAAGTCCGTAAGCATTTCAAAATCAAAGATGTACTATGAATATACATCATAATTATAGGGTTATGCTCTTACATATACTTGATTTACTCAATTATGTACACATTTTTTCACAACTTTCCCTCTTATTTTTCACCCCATCTCTCCTTTCGTTTTTCAATAAAATAAATCACAAACCCCAAACTCCCACCACTACCTTTTGTTGCCACCGCACCCTACCTCGTCACACAGCCACCGCACCCCCACCCCATCCTTACCTCATCGGAGTCTGACTACACCCCCCTTCACTACTGCCACTTCTCTCTCATGACGCCCCCTCCCCTATCGCCCCATCCTTGTGCCATCAACAGTTTCGCCTTCTCCAGCGCCACCACCATGGCTTCCCTACCACCACCTCTTCTAACAAACCCTAATTAAAAAAATAAAAATCCTAACTGAGAAAAATAATATGTAAAATCAATTTAATCTAAACAAAATTAAAGTAATTTACAGATAAAATGAAGTAATTTATTTTTTGATAGGATTAATTAACGACAATAATCCTATCTCTGGATGACCTTCTCATATTAATCCATACTATATTTTATCGTGGAATAAACCCAACTATTAAATGTTCTGCTCAAAATAGTCTAAAGCCAGTTAAAAAACCTCATTTGTATTAAATGGCGAATAAAAAAAATGAGAGAGTGATCGTTTTGAAGAAAGACATTTTTCTTTACAAAACAACAAGTTAAAATATAACATTTTCTATTTTGAGAAGACAAGGCCAATAGTTAAGATTAAAATGTAGTATGGATTTAATATGAGAAGGTCGTTCATAATTGGGATTATTGTTCTGAATTGATCCTTAATAATACTGGTTAAGAGACAATTGTCTTTCTAACTTTTAAAACCACATATAAGGAAATATATAAATTATTGATTAAGATAAAGTTTGACGTCTCAAAGATAAAAATGTCATTTTTTACTAATATTGTAACTGAAATATCATATTGTAAAAAGAAGATCAATTGCACACCAATATTATTTTTTTTATGTTGTCTACCATGCACCTAAAATAACATATACTTAGTCAAATATGTAGAAATTCATCTTATGACTAAAAACTGTCTAAACCGTCGTATATAAAATAATAACTAAATTTATTTTTTTTTTTTTGGTAATGTTCAACTAGTGCTTTACATGGTGTGGAAATTGGGTCTCGAAGGTGGACGTTAATATTTTTTTTTGTTTTTTTTTTTTGCTTGCAAAGGATGAATTTCTTGGGGGCAAGAGTGAGGTGTTTTAAAGGGTAGGTGTTTTATGGTGCATTAGTGCTTGAATGAATGAGGGGATTGAGAGGGGGGGATTTTGACCACTTTAATGGGAACCGAGGGTAGTAGCAGGGCGTCAGTGGGTTGAGGGGTTGCTTCTTGTGGGAATAGAGATAGTTAAGGTGCGTTGAGTGGTTATGTATCACTGAGATTAAAGAGATATAAGTAAGGTGAGTTTGGGAAGAGTGACAGATTTGGCGAGAGTGGTGATTATATATTAAGTAATTTGATTAATAAAATTGGATTTGCATAAAAACAAACCAATACCAAATATAAAAAAAAACCTCATTGAATGGAGAAATACATTTTAAAATTGGACAATAAAAAGGGGTCCTAAAAAAATTTACTTTTGAGTGATCATATGCATAAGCTTAATTTTGATTTGTATCATGAAAAATAAGATAATTATTGCGACTTGATTTATTATCAGTGCATAGCACAAGCAACTATATTAGTTAATCAATAAAATTATATGTATGAATACGAGAGATGCGTGTCTTTTATATGCATTTATTCTGATAAGGCTAAAGTCGTTTCACCTTATCAAAGTAAACCTAAATTACTACTAACAAATAGCTAGCGGTAAGAAGGGTCGAATCCACAGAGAGGCGAGGTAATTATTCTAGTTTGTTAATATTTAAGTCTGTCAAGTAACCAATTTTGAAGGTTTTGATTTTTTGTATGCTAACAACTAATTGCAAGTAAATACAGATGAATAACAATAATATTAAATTCTAGGGATTCGGGTTCACTAGGTAGTCATACGGGGTGTGGTTTAATTTTTGATAGAGCTAATTATGTTGTTTAAGGTTATATGATCGGTCGATTTAATATTCCTTTAATTAACATGCAATCGCTATCACTAAATTATCTATATTTAGTTATCTTGGCCTATATTGATTCTAACTCGATCGGTGAAAGTCTCAATTCGCTATACTAGTCAATTAACTCTGGCCAGTAATTAATTTACTAGATGAAGAACAATAACATGAGCAACAACAAAGTAATTTTAACTATCAATTCATTAGTTTAATCCCCTTCTAACAACCTAGATTCCCCTTCTCCCTAGAAAGAAGATTTAGCTACTCATACTACTAACAATAACAACAATAGCAATAATAAGAAACATGATTAAAAGCATAAACTATGGACAAGTAATTGAAATAATAATTATTGAAGAAAGATTAGAACAATACCGTAATTAAAGGCAATAGATCTGAATGCTAAATTAATGTAAACTAATCTAAAGTATTCTAAGAGAGTTTTTTAGAGAAGTTCTACTAAACCTACGGAAAATAAAGCGTAAGTAAACTAGGGTACGAGTT
This sequence comes from Silene latifolia, assembly GCF_048544455.1. Lineage (NCBI taxonomy): Eukaryota > Viridiplantae > Streptophyta > Magnoliopsida > Caryophyllales > Caryophyllaceae > Silene > Silene latifolia. Next base: position 39,873 of record NW_027413444.1, on the reverse strand, counting down.
TTGGTATTTATACTAAAACATAACCGACTTAAGGAAAATTGCGCAAATTATATAACAGAGTGGTTCCTCGATCGAGCCCGACTCTACTCGATCGAGTTACCTCTTCCTCGATCGAGCCCAGCTCCACTTGATCGAGGCACCATTCATCTTCAGCTCCTTTTTTCGTGTTTTCTTCTTAAATTCTCTTCCTTCATTCTTATGGATTCCCGTGCCATGCTTCGTGTATTCATTAATGCCCACTCTGCGATGCCCATTTCATTCCTTTGCTCCTCAAATGTATCATTCCTGCATTAAACATCAAATGGCGGAAGTATCATCATTCTAACATAAAAGGCATGTAATTAATATAACTTAGCACGAAAACCGTATCAAAAGCAATTAAGGGAGGCATAAATATGTATATAATTATGACTTATCCAACTCCACTAAACCATCTCTTTGCTTGTCCTCAAGCAAAGCAACACACAATACAAAAGGCAATCATACAAATGGCGAATAAACAACTTAGAGCTAATGTTGATGCACATATAAATCCTAAGGTATCCGTAACTGTAACAAAGTAATCACCAAGTGTACCAATAAAATAAATTCAAAAGTACGGGTAATAAAAAACGCAGCTCAAGTTTCAAGTCACCATACTATAGACAAATGCCAAATACCTTTCGATTTTACAAAACAAATTAGTCGAATTCTCGCGAATTTACTCATACACTCATAAGTATGTAAGGGTGAGTTATATATAAAGATAGAAAGAAATAGAAACACTCACTCGAGTTATGAAACATGCATGCAATCTAATGTGATAGTGATTTCCCCAACTAATATGCAATCACCATATGTAGACAAAAGTACATGTATCAAGGACAATAAGGGTGGTAAATGGGTTAAAGGGATAGAAATAGTTTGTGCCAAAGCACGTTATGGATATGTGGAGCTAAGACGGTAGTCGCAGCGCTAAACCAAAACCAAATCTATGATAATAAATACAAATGAACCCAACTTAGAGAAATGATCTTAACTTTACAACACATGAGAGCGTATGAAGTACTCTCCAAATATGCATTAGACTCTAACAACCATCCTTTTGATCCTTGACAAAACCAAATGAAGCAATCAATTTCTTTTCTTTCTTTTTCAAATTTTTTTTTTTTTTTTTAAAGAATTTTTTTCTTTTTTTCTTTTCTTTCTTTTTCTTTTGCTTCATATTTTTCTTTTTCCAACACAAGGATACAACACAATTGCTAATAAGTACTTTGCTATACCCACATGACAATAGTAAGTCCCAACCCAAACCATAATAGCAAAATAGACATGATAATCAAGCAACTGCGACTGTCCCGAAAAGGTAGGCAAATTCTAGGATTTTAGCTATTAGATGATGCAAAATGGCTACAAGGGTTCAAACGGGCTAACAAAAAGGGTAATTTGTAAGGCTTATTTGAATGGCAAGAACTGCATATCTACATGTACTTAGTCAAATAAAAGCACTAAAAGTATCAAGAAATAAATATCACAATTATGCGGTTTGATATTACATATTCCACAAGGAGAAACCACACTCAAGCCTAAATAACAATGAGACCAGTTTATTGGTGTTCCTGGCCTAGGAAGTTCTATAGACCTCAGAATTTAAGTAGTTTACCAACGTAATTATGTCAAATCTAATTAGCATAAGGCATGTCAATACGGTTAAGACTTGAATTATGAGCTTTGTTTTCATGGCTAACGGGTCAAAACAATGTACATGAACAAAAAAGCGAATTTAAAAAAAAAACCCTAATGCTCTCTTGAGAAGGCGATTTTGCCGACCACGTAAAGGTGAATCTCTTGCATTAATGGCGAGGAATTCAGCCTCAAAGTCTGCAAAACTACGCAATATCACGAGGAGGAAAGGGGTAACATCTAAAGAGAAGTCTAAGGTAACTAGAATTGCAAAAACAAATAACCCTATACCTAATGAGGAGGAGGTCAGAAGCATGGGAGCATGCGAATATCATAGGTATCTCGCTTTCTCCTTGATGATGCAGAACCAACGAAAGAAACTGATATAGCATCACAGGGAGAGGCAGTACCAGGTACTGAGGAGCAGGGAGACTGGGTGCACGTATCCAAGACTAAGAGTCCAAAGGCGGTAGAGGAGTCAGAGCCATTGCTTCAATTATCTGATGAGGACGTGCATGATGAACTAGAATATTGGAAGCAGGCTGTTTATGGCTATGTCTTGGGAGCCAATCCACCCATGGCGGTGCTAGAAGGATACTTGAGGAGGATATGGCATAAGCATACCATAGGCAAGATTTCATTCATGCCTAATGGGATATTTATTGTCAGGTTTCACACGAAAGACATGCAGGACCAGGTGTTGAATGCAGGCCATTATTTATTTGATAGTAAACCTGTCATAATTAAACCATGGCAGGAGAACGTGGCACTGGAGAAAGAGCATGTTAAAAATGTACCCACATGGCTAAGGCTGCATCATTTACCATTGAAATTTTGGGGACAAAGTTTGCCAAAAATTGCAGGACTGGTAGGCAAATATATCCAAAAAGATAATGCTACAGAGATGAAAACAAGACTAGCATATGCCAGAGTTTTGGTGGAGGTACAAATTGATCAAAAATTCCTTGAAGCAGTGAAATTTCATGATGAAAAGAAGCAACTGGTGGAAGTTAAACTTGAATATGAATGGAAACCAAAGTGTTTCAGTACTAATTGCAAGACACTGGGGCATGATCACAAAGACTTGCAGACGAGGGAAAAATCAAACCACTCACAAAGTCCAACCAACTAAGCCTCATTAAACGGGTTTGGAGAAAAGTGGAGAAGCCAAAAATCTCGGATCGTGAAATGCGACAACCTAGTCACGCCTAGGGTTCCCGCACCCAGGGTGGAGGAAGAGCCTGTTCTGTTCGGGATTAAGGAGTTCCCCCATTGCCAATGCGTACACCAAAAAAGAAGGAGGGACTACTGTAGTGCTTCTTCTGATTCAGGAGAGAAGGCCAATAGCTCAGAGGGACACCCCATCAATAATCCTGATCAATGATTAAGCTAGGGTTTTGGAATGTGCGGGGTATGAATAGGAGGAGTAAGCAGCAGGTTATACATAGATTTTTGATAAATAATAATATTAATTTCTTTGCTTTATTAGAGACTAAAATTAAACCAAATAAATTGCACACAACCATGAATTCCTTTAGCAATTGAGTATTTCTACAAACTCAAAGATACCATCAAGGAGGCAGAATTTGGATTTTGTGGCAGGTCCATGAATGGGATATAGATTTTCTAGAGTATGATGCCAAGTATATCCATATGACAGTGCTTCATAAGAGTACCAATGCACGTTCTCATATCACCATGGTCTATGCTTTCAATGGAAGCAATGAGAGACAGTCTCTTTGGGCTAATTTAAGCAGACTAGCAAATAACATTTCAGGGCCATGGGCCATTGGAGGAGACTTCAACTGTGTTTTGACTGAGGATTAAAGAGTGGGAGGATGCTTTTCTAGGCAGGATGTAGAAGATTTCAGGCAATGCTTGCATCAATGTGAAGTGATAGATAGTCCTGCCATGGGAGCTCTGTACACATGGAATAACAAACAATGCCCTGCTGACAGAGTGTATAGCAGACTAGATTGTTTCCTAGTGAACCAGGAATGGCTCAATGATTACCCTCTTCTGTATGCACACTTTTTGCCTGAGGGGATCTTTGATCACACTCCTTGTGTGGTACAAAGCACGCTAATCGATGAAAAGAGAGCCAGACCTTTTAAATATTTTAATATGTGGAGCCTGGCTCCCAACTTCAAAGAGACTGTTCAAGTTGGTTGGACGTGTATGCAAACTGGAACTAAGATGTATGAGCTAGCTAAGAAATTGAAGAATCTGAAGCAGGGGCTCAAACAGCTGAACAGGTCCAGGTTTGCTGATATTGAGAATAATGCTGAGGTGGCTCTCACTAAACTAAATAAAATACAGCAAAGCTTGGGAGTGAATCCTCAGGACCTGAGCCTTATTCAACAAGAATGTGAGGCTAGAGAAAACTATCAACAGTTGGCTGAAGCTCAGAACCAGTTCCTGCAACAAAAGGCAAAGATGAAATGGAGTGCAGATGGGGATGCAAATACTTCATTCTTCCATGGCATTTTGAAAACTAGGAGGAGACAAAATCAGACAGTACAGATTACTGATCATCAGGGAAATCAACACACTGATAAGGAGGGGGTTCAGGAGAGTTTTCTAAGATTCTATACCCAGTTGTTAGGCCATTCTCACCCCATAACCCCTGTCAGTACCAGAGTGGTACAGCAAGGTAATAAATGTGATGAGTCTCACCACCAGATATTATTGATGCCAGTTACTGATGCAGAAATCAAAAGCACTATCTTCAGTATACCAGATGACAAAGCTCCAGGTCCAGATGGCTACTCTAGTCAATTCTTTAAAACTAGCTGGGATACTGTTGGAGGGGATGTATGTGCTGCAGTCCATGAATTTTTTAGGAATGGTAAAATGCTCAAGCAATTGAATGCTACTAATGTTACATTAATCCCTAAGGTGCCAAATCCTTTGACTGTAATGTAATTCAGGCCCATAGCATGTTGTAATGTGGTATACAAATGCATTTCAAAACTTCTTTGTGCAAGGCTTGCTTTGGTTCTCCCTCATTTAATTTCTGTCACTCAAGGAGGTTTTATTCAAGGTAGAAGCATAATGGAGAACATTCTAATCTGTCAAGATCTTGTTAAACTTTATGGAAGGAAGAGTGTCTCCCCTAGATATCTATTCAAAATAGACCTGCAGAAGGCTTATGACTCAGTGGAGTGGAGTTTCCTTTTTTAGATGCTGCACGAATTAAATATTCCAGCTGGTTTTATTGCTCTCATTAAGGAATGTGTCACAACTGCAACTTACACCTTGAATTTGAATGGGGATAGCTTTGGCTGGTTTAAGGGACAAAGAGGATTAAGACAAGGAGATCCTTTGTCCCCTTTGCTCTTTACAATTTGTATGGAATACCTTACCAGATTGCTAGCCTATACTACCTCTACAATGAAGTTCAGGTTTCACCCTCTTTGCAAATCAATGAAATTGAGTAGCTTAATGTTTGCAGATGATTTGTTGCTCTTTTCTAAAGGGGATGTGGGTTCCATTATGATATCGCTACGCACTTTCTCAACCTCTTCACAAGCATCGGGACTTCGATGAGTAGGGAAAATCGAATGTGTATTTTAATGGAGTATCTGGTGAAGTCAGAAGAGAAATAGTTCAGGTTTCAGGCTGCATTGAAGGCAAATTACCTTTCAAGTACCTTGGAGTGCCAATTAAACCATCTAAATTATCAATCAAAGACTGCCAACCATTGATTGATAAAGTTCTTCAGAGGATAAGACAACTGGGAACCAAAAACCTCTCGTATGCTGGGAGACTGGTGTTGATAAAAGCAGTATATAGAACTCTACATTCCTACTGGGCGTCTATTTTCATCATTCCAAAGGCAAAGGTGCTCCTCAAAATTGAAGCAAAGATGCAGAACTTCTTGTGGCATGGAGGGACTGAGTATGCTAGGACCCCTACTTGTTGCCCGGTCAAAACTTTGCACTAATCGAAGGAGGGGGACTTGGTCTGAGAGATGAATACAGTTGGAATAAAGCAACAGTTGGGAAACTGGTCTGGTGGATTCAGGTTCACCCATCTAAACTATGGATGCAATGGGTGCATAGTGTCTACCTGAAGGGACAAGAATGGGAGGATTATAACCCTCCCCAGGATGCCAGTTGGACTTGGAAAAAAGTTTGTAAATTGAAGCGGAGTTTCAAACAAAGATATCACCGTAATGAATGGGCAATGGTACCAGGTAAGGAGTATACTATCAAAAAGGGGTATAGCTGGTTAAGGCCAATCACCAGTCATAAGTCGGTCTCATATTGTTTGGACCAAATGGTCCATTCCCAAACACAGACTTTATAGCTTGGTTGTACTATCGCAAGGGTTTAATACCAAAGACAAGCTCTTGATTTGGTATTACCCCCGACAAAGAATCAAGTTGTATTTGTGCTCAAGAGGAAGAGTCACCTCATCACCTCTTCTTCTAGTGCCAAGACAGAGAGAGTTATTCAGAAAATTCAGGAATGGACGGGTGTGACTATGTCTGCTACCAATACTCAGAATTGGTGGCAACACAGGAGGTTCACGAGACTGAAGAATGGGGTCCTGAATAGTATAATCAATGCTGCCATGTATTATATCTGAATCGAGGAATGCAAGCAGGCATGAGGGTGTTATAATTAGTCCCGGCAGTGTGTGGTGATGATACAAGCGGATATCAGGAACACGATTAAGCACCAGTTGCAGGGTACAGTGTCAAGAAAGGATAAGCATTGGATTGAGAAATTGCTGCACTAGCTAATATGATCTTCTATATGGTCTTCTATGAAGTATGGTAGATGATATAGATGAGTTTGTGATAGGAATATGGATTGTGAACAATGTATACTGTATATGGTTTTTTGAGCATCAATATAATTTTTACATTTTACCAAAAAAAAAATGTACATGAACAACTATTAGGGATTCAAATGCAAAAACAATGGAATTTAACATCATTGTTATCTAAATTCACCAAGACTCGACCTAAAACAAAGTAAAAACATGTTTTTGTGTTTTGAAATTTTTTTATTTTTATGGATTTTTGATATAAATGCACACAACATAAAATAAAAGCACACAACATAAATAAAGACTCCTCCCCCAAACATAAATGTCACAGTGTCCTCATTGTGACGCCTACAACATAACAATCACGCATAAATCACCAGCAACCAAAGGACACAACTAACAAAAGGAATGGAAAAGAAATAGACAATACAACAAAAGAAGGTACAAGGGAAGAGAATACCTGGTAAAAGCGTATAAATTCCCCAAAACCAACTGTAAAAATAAGGAAAAATAATCAACCGCGCAATTCCTCATCAAGCCAACTACGTTCATACCCAAAAAGACGTGGGTACTCGATCGAGCGCCATGACACTCAATCGAGGAACCTTCCTGTCGAGCAAATTTCTGCATTTAAAATAAATGCGTACAAAAACCATAATCAATACAACTTAAAGCGCGTAACAGTAAATCAAAGAGTAGCGCATGTGCTACACACAAGCATAAGAGTCCAAGAGAAAATAAACGACAAATAAAGTCCATGCTCATCAAACTCAAAGTCTAATGTAAAATATGAGCAATGTTCATCGTTCTTCAAGTCATCGTCTGGAGGAAGGAGATAGGGCACTTCATCCGTCATAGGAGCTTCATCAAAAACTTTGACTGGCTCCTCTTTGAAAATCTGATATAGAGATTTGTCGTCATTTCCCAATCAAAAGTAATTTATAAAACCCAATTAAAAAGTAGTATTTAATCGGGGTCGAACACAAAGATGGCGGGGGTGTATACTTAGTCCGTTTTAGTCTTTAGTTTAGTCAAACAAATGAAAGAGGTTGATTATAAACTAAAATGCAAATAAATATAAAATTTGACTAAATAAGATTGTTTCTAATTGATGAAGAAAAGCTAAGGTCTTTGGGTTCACAAAGGGCAATTAGGGGGAGAAACAAGGTCTAACAAGAGATTAGTGATGATAGTGGTCAAGGGTTTAAGACTAATTTCTTAGTCTCCTTAAGTCCCTCAATAAGTTGTCACTTGATTAAGGTGAACTTGCTACAAACAAAGCATAAAGACTATCTAATAGCATAGGCACCAAGATGGATCAAATGTGTCTAAGAAAGGCTCCAACTTTCATTTAAGCATCTCAATAAACACTTCTAAAACCATCCAATAGCATAATGCACCAAGATAAGTTAAACATGTTGATGAAAAATTCAATCTTTCATTCAAACATTTCATCGAACACTTCATATGCATGAGAGTAGAAACCACACAATCACCCAATTCAAAAGGTTAACAACCCAAATTCCCCCTAGACCCTAGATTAGAATACTCACACATGTTCATGGGTGAGAATTCAACAATAAATTGCAACAATCCACAAACAAACATTGCAAATATGATAAAGATTAATACTTTGAATAAATAACAAACAAGTGAGACCATAAATGTAAATTAATGAAGTAATTGTAAATAAAAGATGAGAATTGCACCAACAAAGAGGAAAGGAGCAAGCTTGAATAATAATGGAAGATGAATTTCTTCTTGTCTTCCAAATACAACCCAAATATTAAATGTAAACTATTGGAAATTGAAGAACTTGCTTAAACAAAGAAAGAATAAAACTAATAATTAAAGAGAGATTACAACTTTTAGTCAATAGAAATGAGAGAAGAAATATTAGGGTTCTGATCGGTGCCATTTGGTGTTCACAATTAAACATATGTGGTCGTTGGTCAATGGTCGATACAAAACACAATTTATACTTCACAAACAACTCTATAATTAGTAAAGAGGCAAGTAAAGGTCGGATCCCAAGGGACGGGTATTGAAATGAGAATTCTATTGTAACTAGTAGTGTCTAGGGGTGTCACAAATTGGGTTGATGTAGAAGGTTACTAAACTAAAAATAACAATGAAAATAAACTAGCAAGATGAATAAAATAAGGGGTGTAAACAATTGATTAAAGGCACTAGGGTGTCATGGGTTCATAGGGGAATCATGGGATATGATCATACAAACATGTTCTCAAATTATAAGCAAGCAATTATTGTTGTGATGGATTGAGTTGGGTTATATCTTACAATCCTAGGAAAGTTTGGGTCCCGGAGCCGAACCGATTAGATTGTACAACACCTACAAGTCGACTTAATCTTTCCTACTCAACACATGCATGGTCTAACAAGACTCGAGTTGGGTTATGTCTTACAAGTCTCATTGAAAAGATAGAAGATGATAGTAAATGCAAGGATTCATAGGCTTAGCATTTCATCAAATATAACATGTGCATGAGTTAAGATCAAAACAAGCAAGCAAATAAGATTATGAAAGCATATTGATTTAAGCATGAATCATTCCCCATGTTGGTTTCCCCTAATCACCCATTAAACCCTAGCTAAGAGACTACTCACTCATTATCATATTGATCATGCTAGGAAGGTTGTCAATCATACTAACATAATGAAACATGATGAATAAATGAAAGTAATTAACAATAATTAAAAAGGGATTAAGAGATTATACCTACTAATGATTCCAAAATAATAATGCAAAGAATAATAGAAGAACTTGATGATTGATGGAAGGTTGTCAATCTCCCAATAAACCCAATAATCTTCTAATTACCCAAAATAAATGAAGAACAAGAGAGAGATTAAAGAACTAAAACTTGGATTAAAACTTGATTAATATTTGATTACAATATTGAAGAGAGATTTGATTGATATTAACTACTCTAATTATTGATAAGAAGAACATGCTCCTCTAATTAGACTAATGGGGTATTTATAGTGAAAATTAGGGAGAATGCATTAGGGTTAACTAAGAGCTAAACTAGTAATTACACTTTTTAAGTTGAGCAAGGAGACTCCGGTATTCTCCGAGAGAAGGGCTTCTCTTATCGTGGCTTGAAGAATGAAAATGTGCTGTACTGCAATCCGTGCGGATGGGAGTCGGGACGGCCGGATCTTGGCTGAGGAATCCGAGCGGATTCTTGGGCAAGACGCTCGGATTGGCGAGGGGGAATCCGAGCGGATTCCTTTGAGGGACGCTCGGATTGGGCTTGGGCGGACGGACGGATTGTGTACAATCCGTTCGGATTGTCTCTGGCAAAGATCTTTTCTTCTTCTTTTCTTCCCTTTTCTTCATGAATTCCTTGGGGATTTCCTTGGGGACTCAAGGATCCTTTTCTCAACAATGCTCTTCTACTATGCTATGTACAAAGGCCTTCTAGTCTTGTCTCTCCTTGATGCTTGGTCATTGAATATGATCAATTTAGCCTTGTTTTGCCATGAAAATGCAAGATTCTTACTCCTTTCCTATCAAGGGATCAAAATCTCAAAGAATATGCAAAACAAAGAACTAAAGATAAGAAATGACCCAAATAGGCACTAAAAAGCATGGAAACAATGGTAATTCGGGGGCTAAATATGCGCCAATTATGGTCGCATCAAATATCCCCAAACCGAACCTTTGCTCGTCCCGAGTAAAGAGGTGACAAAGACTAGGACCAATACTAACCTAACCTAATAATAATAGCCGATATGAGACAGTTTGCGGGTCTCACTCCGCCCCTTCAACTCACAACAAGACAACCATGAGGTAGGATGCCTTCTTGCAAGGCAAGGTGGGTCTTGCCAAAATGGCGACACATCCAATCATTAAACACACAAAATCAAGTAATGGATGCATCTACAAAAGAATAGCCACTTTCCTCATCTAAGTGGCGGAAATTATCTACAAGGGAAGCAATTCAAGGGTACACAATCCTTCATAGATGCAATTTGTTCAAACTACTAAACCTAGAAGGATACAAATAAATCACCTCCAAAATGTGTCAAGCTAGGGTACCTTTGTCCTCAATCGTTAAATGCTTTTGTCAAGAGTAGACTCCCTATGGTGTTAGAAACACTGGAGGATCGCGGAATTCCCCCTCTTGCCTAGACAAGAAGAAGGGTCGTCCCCTCTCTACCATGCACAAAAATGGATATGATGGATAAAAGGGATCAATAGTAATTTGAGTTTCATTTTGGGAGTTTGCTTTGTTTTTGTTTTTCCCCCCAATTTCTTGTGGCATTTGACATTTGAGAACACTTTCTTTGCCATTTCTTTTTGATTTTTGGCATTTCAATACTTGACAACTTTTTGAATTTCTTTTTGAACATTTTCAAAGTCACCCCAATTAGTAACGAGGGTGCCTTGTATTTGAAGCTTTAGGAGTCTATTTTTGCTCCTCTTTTCATTTGATGCATTTTTTTGCAAACTTTCTTTCACTTTTCATTTCATTGAACTCAAATTGATTTCTTTTTGTGCCCATTCCCTTTGATGGCAAAAATGTGGTAGAACATGGATGAATGATAGAAGTATGGATGGATGCATGGTTTCAAGGGTCACCTTGGAATAAACGGTAGCCAAGGAGTTATCACACCACAAGGTACTCTTGACTAGGCCTTAATCCATGGGTCAAAGGATACTAGCATGACACATCCTAGGGTGTTTTACAAGCATTCTAACAAGCAAAGTCTTAAGAATAAAAAGCATCTACTAGGGCCTATATACATTTGTCAAGCTTCCCAAGTAGACGGTTTCACAAAATTTTTTCTAACATGCAAACTACATGCCATGATGCAACTAACATATAAACATCCTAATGCAAATGATTCTACCAACTAATATGACATATAAACTAAATGCAATCCTAAGTTCACATTGTTTTTACCGCATCAATCAAAATAAAGCCACATAGTCATTAACATAAAGAGGAAAAAGGAGATTGGAAAGATCATACCATGCGGTCTTCAATATCCTCATGTCTCGGATGTGGCGTAGTCAATCAAAGTGAACAAGGATAAAAGAAACACAATATATACAAGACAATATATACAAAGGAAATGAACTTGTTTTTGGATTTTCAATTTTTCAATTTTTATGGGTTTTTGAATAAAAGTTAAGTGTTAGAATTCCCATCCCCACACTAATATGGGCATTGTCCTCAATGGCCAAAATGATGGAAATTATGCAAAAATGATGCATGATTTCTATACTAAATGCAATTCTACACTAAGCTATACTACATGATGCATGGTTTTTGTTATGACGGAGAGGATAATTTAGATTACCTCCCGTTGTGTATGCATTAACTTCCCCAAACCAAATAAGACACTATTGCTAATGTCAAAGCATGGGTATAGTTCATGCACACACTATGCTATGCATGAAACTAGATTGTCATTTTGGATTTTCAAAAATGGGAACAATAAAGAACACCTCAATGGTACCGAGGTGTGAGTCCTTTGATGTTGCTAGGACTAAACCAACAATGAGTCAAAGTTAAATAAAATACAAAGAAACAAGATACAAAGTTCTTTTCATGAAAAAGAAAGATAAAGAGGAGAGATGAGAAAACTTCACTTGAACTAAGGTGGGTGCCTCTTGCCCGCTCCACCTAGTGATGAAGTAATCTCCTAGATATCGGCATCATCTCCTTCAATATCGGTGTCCCAAATATCCCTTGAAGCATCACTTAAACTTGGATCCATGAATTCATCTTCTTCTTCACTCTCAAGCTTCACCGTATCACCTCCACAAGAGTCGCCACTTTCTTCCCCTTTGCGACCGTTTGCCCCTTCATTGGCCTTCTCCGAGTTGGGAAAGAGCAACTCCATTTGAGCCCATGAAGGAAAAGCTCCTTCTTCACTTATCCGTCCCTTTTGAACCATGTCGTGGTATTGGGGGTAAAGAGCATAATAGTTGTCCACCTTGGTTTCATATTGACGGTAGTGCAAGTCTTGCAAGATTCCCGTGACAAAGTCGTCACGGGGGAGGATGAAGGGATTCGGATGGTTGTAAGGTTGGTAGGGAAAGGGGTAGGGAGGTACCTTTATCTTTTCACCTTGGGTTTGTTGTTCTTGTTGTTGTGGTGGAGGAGCTTGTGGGGGTGGAGCTTGCCTTTCTTGACTTTGAATGAGGTAGGAGGGTATTGGGGACAAGCTTCCTCTTCTTGGGGAGATCCGAGGTAGATCGTGAATTGGGAGATAGAGTGGATCGCTCCCTTTCGTCAACCATTTGATCCTTTTATCAACCCCCTCAAGGGTTATCCAATGGTGTTGGACAACAAGGAGGTCTTCATTAATTCTCATTCCTCCCGAGAGTGGAGTGTACTCATTGTTCTCATTGAACCTAGGATTAAAGTGCTTTGCAAGTCTTGTTATGAGTCCACCATTCACTATATGCTTCTTCCCATCATCGTCTCCATTTCGAAATTTTGCCCACTTTTCTAGCAAAACTAGAGGTGCATTGAGATGATACCCGTCTTTTCCTTGAATGTTTAGATAAGATTCCATGAACATGAGGTCCAATTGATTCACAATAGCCGGATCTCGGCGGGCGAAGAGGGTACCCGAAAGAAATCGGTATGTGAGCCTCAAGATCGGGTTTTGGATGTGAAAAGCAAGACACTCCTTGGTAAGAATGAAGTCCCGGCCCGTCATGGCCCTCCACAAAGGTGCGACACTATACTTTTTGGGTCTTGATGTTCGGGTAGGCGAAACATCAAGTCCGAACACATTGGCAAACTCGACAAGGGTCATCATTCTAGAGACATTCTCCAACCTAAACTCTATGCAAATAGTCTTGTTCAAGGTTGTGATTTTCAAAAAGCTTAAGAATTCTAGCACAAGGGACCGATATGTTGGCTCATACATGCGAAAGAGAGTCGAAAGACCAAAAACCTCAAAGAGTGCTTCTACTTGGTGAAAGATTCCAAGCTTTCTCAAGGTATCATGACAAAGAAATTTAGTGGGAAGAATATTCTTACTTAAGAGTCGATGGAAGACCAATCGCTGCACATCATCAAGGAATTCCACATTCGAGAAATCATCGAGCCTTGTGAGGTCTACAATTTCTACATGCTCTCTTCTAATGGTGTTGAGATGTGAGGTAGAGGAACTTCCCACCATCCTTGGTCTTCTTGCATTTCTAAAAGAGGATCTCCTTGGTGCCATTCTTGCTTCTTTTGTTGGGTTATTCTGATTTGAAGATTTGCTAAGGTTGTTTGAGAATTGGAAACCCTAGAAAATTGGGTATTTTTAATTTTGAGGGTGAAGAGAGTGATTTGGATATGTATGGGAGTCATAAGGAGGTGGGTTTTATAGGGTAAGTGGAAGGAGTAGTGATGTGTCATTATATGGGTGGTGGGGTGTAGTTTAATTGAGAAAAGTCGGGTCGAAAATCGGGCAGGGAGACGAGCGGATTCGAAGCTAAGACGCTCGGATTCTTCTCTCACGGGACGGGCGGATTCTGGGCAATACGCCCGGATTCTGCCACAGAGTAAAATCCCAAAAATTTTCTCGCCTCAAGACGAGCGTCCCGAGCATAAGACGCTCGGATTCTTCAGGGATAGGACGGGCGTCTTCTTGAGAAGACGGGCGGATTCTTTGACAGAGAAATTTCTTGAAATGCTCAGGGGAAAAGACGAGCGTCTTTCCCTAATCCGGCCGGATTCTCTCAGACGGGCGTCTTCTTCCAAGGGATGCTCGGATTCTTCATCAGTCCAGAAACCTTCAATTTCTCAACACAGCTGGACGTGCGGTTTCTCCCCTGGACGTCCGTATTCTGCCAGGACGCCCGGATTTCCAGAGAGACGCTCGGATCCTAGCTGCGAGTGTTGACTTTTTCTCCTTTCTTTCAATGCAACCCCACACTTAGGAATTTTCTCCTTCATTCAAAAATTCATTAGTAACCCTCCCTCACTTGCGCTCATGAAAAGAATTTATGCTATTAAACAAATGCAATTAAATAATAAATACAAGTTAGAGGGTTAGTATATTTACAATTGGTGGTTTAGGGAGGACTCCACCAAACTCTCCCTTAGATGGTCCTTTCAAGGGGGAGGAGGCCCGAGGTAGGTAGCCTCGACCTCTCCAACAAATGCTCCTTCATAGTACGGTTTCAACCTTTGACCATTTACCTTGAACTTGCTTCCATCTTCGGCCTTGAGTTCGAAATCTCCATATTTCCCAACTTCGGTTATCACATAGGGACCCATCCATCTTGAGTTCAACTTTCCCGGAAAGAGTCGGTAGCGGGAATTGAATAGAAGGACTTTGTCTCCCTTGTGCAAGGCCTTTTGTCGAATTCTCTTATCATGAAGCAATTTTGTTCTTTCTTTGTAAATCTTTGCATTCTCATAGGATTGTAGTCGGAATTCCTCCAACTCTTGGATTTGGATCATCCTCTTTTGACCGCTCAATTTGAGATCAAGATTGAGTGCTCGGATTGCCCAATAAGCTTTGTATTCCAATTCGATTGGCAAATGACATGCTTTTCCATATACAAGCTTGTAGGGGGAGGCACCAATGGGAGTCTTATAGGCCGTCCTATAAGCCCAAAGAGCATCATCAAGCTTTGTGCTCCAATCTTTCCGAGTCTTGTTCACAACTTTTTTAAGAATTTGTTTGATCTCTCTATTTGAAATTTCCACTTGACCGCTTGTTTGAGGATGATATCCCAAGCCGGTTCGATGTTGAACACCATATTTGGTCAAAAGGGATGCAAGCTTCTTCTCATGGAAATGTGTTCCTCCATCACTAATGATAGCTCTAGGAACTCCAAATCGTGGAAAAATTATCTTCTTGAAAAGCTTGTGACCGTTTTCGCATCATCATTTGGGGTGGCAATTGCCTCTACCCACTTTGAAACATAATCGACGGCCACAAGGATATACTTGTTCCCATTGGATGTCACAAAGGGCCCTTGGTAGTCAATTCCCCAAACATCGAAGATTTCTACCTCTAGGATGCCCCTTTGTGGCATTTCGTTTCTCCAAGATATATTGCCCGTTCTTTGACAAGCATCACAATGAATGATGAATTCTCTTGTATCTTGAAACATTGTGGGCCAATAGAAACCCGATTGGAGGATTTTTGCAACGGTTCTTCTTGCTCCGTGGTGGCCACCGTAGGGTGATGAATGACATCCTTCCAAGATTCCTTGGATTTCCCATTGAGGGATGCACCTTCGGTAGAGCCCATCACTACACTCCTTGTAGAGGTTTGGGTCATCCCAAAAGTACCTCTTCACTTCGAATAGGAATCTCTTCCTTTGGTTGTGGTTCAAGTTTGGAGGGAGCACTTTTCCAACAATATAGTTAGCATAATCGGCAAACCATGGGGTGATGTGCCTTTCAAGTTGAGTTTGAATAGCCATCAAAATATCGTCGGGGAATGAGTCATTGATCGGGGTTTCTCCATTTTCATCATGAAACCGGATCCTTGACAAATGATCCGCTACTACATTCTCGGCTCCTTTCTTGTCTCTTATTTCCAAGTCAAATTCTTGAAGAAGCAAAATCCATCTCAACAATCTTGGTTTTGCCTCCTTCTTTATCAAGAGATGTCGAAGAGCACGGTGATCCGAAAATACAATCACCTTGGATCCAAGTAAGTAGGAACGGAATTTATCCAAAGCATAAACAATGGCAAGAAGCTCCTTTTCGGTTGTATCGTAATTCACTTGAGAAGGGTCGAGGGTTTTGCTTATGTAATAGATGGCATGAAGAGCTCTCCCTACCCGTTGCCCAAGAACCGCTCCAACGGCGTAGTTGCTAGCGTCACACATAATCTCAAAAGGTAACTCCCAATTTGGGGGTTGGATGATTGGTGCCGAGATCAACGCTTCTTTGATTCTATTAAAAGCTTCAACACACTCGTCAGTAAATTGGAATTGGGCATCTTTAAGCAAAAGTTGAGTGAGGGGTTTTGCTATTTTCGAAAAATCTTTTATGAAACGACGATAAAAACCCGCGTGACCGAGAAAACTTCTCACCCCTCTAACATTCACGGGAGGTGGGAGTTTCTCTATCACCTCAACTTTGGCTTTATCGACCTCGATGCCCTTTTCCGAAATTAAGTGACCCAAAACAATTCCTTCATTGACCATGAAGTGACACTTTTCCCAATTTAAAACAAGACTAACATCTTCACATTTTTGCAATACAAGAGAAAGATTATGCAAGCATGAGTCAAAGTCCTTTCCATAAACACTAAAATCATCCATAAAAACTTCCATTATGGTCTCTAGGTAATCGGAGAAGACACTCATCATGCATCTTTGGAAAGTAGCGGGGGCATTACATAATCCAAAAGGCATCCTTCTATATGCAAAAGTGCCATAAGGGCATGTGAAGGTGGTCTTATGTTGGTCATCCGGGTGTATAGGGATTTGGAAGAATCCCGAATACCCGTCAAGGTAACAAAAGAATTTATTAGAGGCTAACCTCTCAAGCATTTGGTCAATGAATGGTAAGGGGAAGTGATCTTTCCTTGTTGCGGAGTTTAATTTACGGTAGTCAATGCACATACGCCAACCGGTGATCATTCTTGTGGGTATTAATTCATTCTTTTCATTTGTCACTACCGTAGTACCTCCTTTCTTAGGTACCACTTGGACGGGGCTAACCCACAAAGAATCCGATATGGGATATATGATTCCCGCATCAAGTAATTTCATGACTTCTCCTTTGACAACTTCTTGCATGTGGGGGTTCAATCTTCTTTGGGGTTGAATGGTAGGTCTATGGTCGTCCTCTAGATGAATCCTATGCATGCAAAAGTTGGGACTTATCCCCTTAAGGTCATCTAGACTATAACCTATAGCCTTCTCATGTTGTTTCAACACATCAAGTAATTTTTCCAATTGGTCATCATCAAGTCTATCATTAACAATTACGGGTTTGGTCTTTGATTCATCAAGATAAGCATATTTCAAATTTGGGGGAAGGGGTTTCAAAGTAGGAGTTTGTACCTCACTTTCCTCCTTTGGAGTTTCATTGAGAATTTGCTCCATCTCCATTAAACATTCCATTCTCATGACATATTCTTCTTCACTTTCATGAACCTCATCATATTCGAATTCCATGATGGGTTCCTCTTGCTCTTGAGTTTGTAGAATATCCTCTAGGATGGATTGCTCATCCTCTATGGGTTGACATGCTTCTACTAGAATATTATGCACTAACTCGGATTGTGCATGAGTAAGTTCCTTGTTAGCTAGAGCGGCCTCAAAGAGATCCACCTCCAACTCCCAATACATGCTCTTAGCCTTACTTGCTTCTAAGGCCTCTAATGCTTGCATGGGATCCTTGAAGTAAGGGATACTCAAGTGGTCCTCTACAAAACAATCTATAAAATCCATTCTCGCAAAATATCAAACAACTAGAAAACAATTAGAACGAACCTTGAGGAGTTTTACTTCCCCAAGGTGAAAAAGACACAACTAATAACAATAAAAGAAATCTTAAATCAATTAAACACCGTCCCCGGCAACGGCGCCATTTTTGATCGGTGCCATTTGGTGTTCACAATTAAACATATGTGGTCGTTGGTCAATGGTCGATACAAAACACAATTTATACTTCACAAACAACTCTACAATTAGTAAAGAGGCAAGTAAAGGTCGGATCCCAAGGGACGGGTATTGAAATGAGAATTCTATTGTAACTAGTAGTGTCTAGGGGTGTCACAAATTGGGTTGATGTAGAAGGTTACTAAACTAAAAATAACAATGAAAATAAACTAGCAAGATGAATAAAATAAGGGGTGTAAACAATTGATTAAAGGCACTAGGGTGTCATGGGTTCATAGGGGAATCATGGGATATGATCATACAAACATGTTCTCAAATTATAAGCAAGCAATTATTGTTGTGATGGATTGAGTTGGGTTATATCTTACAATCCTAGGAAAGTTTGGGTCCCGGAGCCGAATCGATTAGATTGTACAACACCTACATGTCGACTTAATCTTTCCTACTCAACACATGCATGGTCTAACAAGACTCGAGTTGGGTTATGTCTTACAAGTCTCATTGAAAAGATAGAAGATGATAGTAAATGCAAGGATTCATAGGCTTAGCATTTCATCAAATATAACATGTGCATGAGTTAAGATCAAAACAAGCAAGCAAATAAGATTATGAAAGCATATTGATTTAAGCATGAATCATTCCCCATGTTGGTTTCCCCTAATCACCCATTAAACCCTAGCTAAGAGACTACTCACTCATTATCATATTGATCATGCTAGGAAGGTTGTCAATCATACTAACATAATGAAACATGATGAATAAATGAAAGTAATTAACAATAATTAAAAAGGGATTAAGAGATTATACCTACTAATGATTCCAAAATAATAATGCAAAGAATAATAGAAGAACTTGATGATTGATGGAAGGTTGTCAATCTCCCAATAAACCCAATAATCTTCTAATTACCCAAAATAAATGAAGAACAAGAGAGAGATTAAAGAACTAAAACTTGGATTAAAACTTGATTAATATTTGATTACAATATTGAAGAGAGATTTGATTGATATTAACTACTCTAATTATTGATAAGAAGAACATGCTCCTCTAATTAGACTAATGGGGTATTTATAGTGAAAATTAGGGAGGATGCATTAGGGTTAACTAAGGGCTAAACTAGTAATTACACTTTTTAAGTTGAGCAAGGAGACTCCGGTATTCTCCGAGAGAAGGGCTTCTCTTATCGTGGCTTGAAGAATGAAAACGTCTTTGTCTTTGCAATCCATGCGGATGGGAGTCGGGACGGCGGATCTTAGGCTGAGAATCCGAGCGGATTCTTGGGCAAGACGCTCGGATTGGCGAGGGGGAATCCGAGCGGATTCCTTTGAGGGACGCTCGGATTGGGCTTGGGCGGACGGACGGATTGTGTACAATCCGTTCGGATTGTCTGGCAGCATCTTTTCTTCTTCTTTTCTTCCCTTTTCTTCATGAATTCCTTGGGGATTTCCTTGGGGACTCAAGGATCCTTTTCTCAACAATGCTCTTCTACTATGCTATGTACAAAGGCCTTCTAGTCTTGTCTCTCCTTGATGCTTGGTCATTGAATATGATCAATTTAGCCTTGTTTTGCCATGAAAATGCAAGATTCTTACTCCTTTCCTATCAAGGGATCAAAATCTCAAAGAATATGCAAAACAAATAACTAAAGATAAGAAATGACCCAAATAGGCACTAAAAAGCATGGAAACAATGGTAATTCGGGGGCTAAATATGCGCCAATTATGGTCGCATCAGGTTCTACAATATTGAGAGAAAGATGAACTAACTAGTCTAATTTCTATTCTAATGTTGTGTCTAATGTAAAGTGGTCTCTTTTTATACTAGTCTACTAATAATTCAACTAATACAACTAATAATAATATTAATAATCTAATAATAATAATAATAATAATAATAATAATAATCTAATAATAACAATCCTCATAAAACTCAACTTAATCAACACAACAACAAAAAGGGACACATACTAATTAAAATAAAACAAAAAAGGGAAGGGGAAAACAATCGTGCAGCCAAGGGACCTATGCCGGTCAACCGGCGGCCGGATAGGCTCCCGGCAGCGAGGCAATTAAATCAAGAGCAAAAAGTTGGTGATGTGTGTTGGCAACCGGTGAGCCAGCAGATGGTTTACCGGCATAGAGCACAAAATTGACATTCGAGATGGATTGAGGTGTTGCGTGCCGGTTGGACGACTGCCGGTGGTTATGCCAGCAGCGAAAACTTCACAAAAAGGAGGAGAAAAGAGGGTGTTCTGGTCCGGTATAGGGGTCGGCTACCGGGGTACCGGCATGGACTGATTTGAGTTATTGTTGTTGCTTGTTCAATTGAAGGCGGAAGTGATTTGTTTCAGTAGGTGGCTATATGGTGGTTTGTTGTAGTGATGATGCAGGTAGTGAGTCTGGTGGTGTATGGTGGAGGGGGTTGTTGCTGCTCGTATTGATGGTCGTGGAGCAGGGTAGGTGATGGCGAAGTTGTTGCTGGTGTTATGGTTGTCGTCGAATTTAATGGTGATGAAGGGGAGGAGAGTCGTAATGGTGGTGGTGAATTAGTGGAGGAGATGTTCAGGCGAGATGCAGGTGGTGAGTCTGGTGGTGTATGCGAGGCTGATGACGGGTTTTCGGCGAACAAAAAAAATAGTAGTCTGATGTTGGTCACGGTGGTTATGGAGGTTAGAATTGGAGAGACGGTGATGGCTGATTGCGAAAAGAGCAGGTGTGGTGAGCTCAGGATTCGGGATTCTGTTCCGAGTTCAACTCGGGTTCCCTACAATTGAGGAAGCAGAGATGGTATACTGGCATTGTTGGCGATTCATGAAGGAGATGCAAGTCAAATGGTTGACTTCCTTTCTTGTTTTATAACGCCTTATTTCCTTTGACTTTCCTTGACCCTTCTTCATTTCTTTACCATTTGACTCCGCCTTGAACCGCTTTCACTTGCTCGGTACCTACAAATATTTAATAAATAAAAGCAGTAACTAATTCTCGAAATATGACATTATTCATATTATTTATATTTAAAATTAATAATTACTAATCTATAAATCTATCTATATTAATAAAGGAAACTTTTTTCGAGCGATTACAAAGAGTCCAAGATTTTCGAACAACCCAGCCATAAAATATTATCACCTATCAAATCTTATCATTAATATGCACAATACACAAATTGACCTTTAGTAAAATACTAAGACGTACTAATCATAAAACATTAATTAAAAAGTAATTTTAAATAAAAGCCTTTTGATTTGAGTACACCTCAAATATGTATGCAAGACTGTTACGTATGAAGAGTCATACCTAAGGGCAATTAGTTTATTGCGTTTGATGTTTGTGAGGTGATCTATCCAAATTCAAACTCTATACTCATATATATAGAGACTACTCCTCACAAATCACAATCCTACCTCAAAAAAATTTGTTTCACGTTTATCGATTTTATTTTGCTTATTAACTCTATGTTTACTAAATAATCTTCATTCATTGTTTTTTCAGGGAACATATACTATGAAGGCTATGATACGTTCTCAAATTTCGGAGTTTCGACAGCCGGCCAAGAGGATTGAGATCGGTAATGTAAACTTCAAAATATCATTTCGCAGTCATTGTCGAATTCATGGTGTAAGATTATTAACTGATTTAGCTTGCCATATATAGTTTTTCAACCAAGTTTTATAAACTTATTCTGGGCAAGATGTTCTCAGCTTTATCATCTCATTTTCCAAGTTTAAGTATAAAACTTTACTAAAAGGAAAGTGGGACATTATTGTGAATAGGAAAGTGGGACATTGATGTAAAATAGGAAGGAGTATATATATAATTATATAAGACAACGGTATAACGTGAACTTTGCGAAATAGTTTGTATAAATATATAAGAACGTAAGATTTACAAACATGTACATTCCAGTTTGTGTGTATTGCTAATGGTAAGTCATTAGTCAATGATGAGTAATTAAAGTCAAATCAATAAATAGAATTTTATATCCGTGCACCAACTTTAGAAATTTAGTTATCTAGCTACACACTTATCCCACTGCTCTAATCTTAGTTTTCAACAATGCCTTTTGATAAAGCGACCCGAGTTTCATGCAAACCCAAATTCTAATGTTGAATATCACACGTACGTTTTTTTTTTCTATACGTGATTATTGTTAATTATTAGTAAGATAGGATACACAATTAGCTTAGTTAGAAATTTTTAGCTTTGACATTTAATGGTGCATATTAGCATATCAAATGTCGAATACAAACACTCGGAGATGGCAACTACTACAGTACTACTCTTAGGCTTAGCTTATAACTTTACTCGGACTCTATCACCTCAACCCACCTAAGATCATTAATTATTAATTATTGAGATTTAAAAATCAAGTGCTTTGTAAGGTCTCACAGTTATAGAATTTTCATTTATTTTCATTTCTTATTTCTTTTAATTTAGATAAAGAAACAATATTATTCAATATTCTAATTTTAATTAAATATAAGTAGCTAATAAATCATGACCACCAATATCGCTACATACACCGATCACTAATATCGCTCAAAAAGTTATTTGTGCTAAGAATACTCCGTATGCCATATTATTCTGCTCGGTATTTCCACGTATATTACGTTATTATATACTCCCTCCTATTCTCGATAATTGTCACTATTGGAAGTTGGCACAAGAATTAAGGAATGATATTAAATAAGGGAATTATTGTGGGTTAGGTGATTAAAATAAGTATTGTTGTGGGGTGAGGTGAGGTATTGTTGTGGATTGAGTGATTAAAATAAGTATAAAATTTTACTAAAAAGGAAAAGTGAGACATTATTGTGAATACACGATTATGGAAAGTGAACATTTATATAGAATAGGAAGGAGTATATATAATTATATAAGAGAACGTTATAACATGAACTTTGCGAAATAGTTTGTATAAATATATCGATAATATGAAAAGAACGTAAGATTTACAAACATGTACACTCTTTCTCCTTAATTATATATCATGGGCCGTGAGCACGTACTTTAAATTGATAGAAGTAGAAATAAGGCACCTATATTTCATTTAACTTATAATCAGGTTTATTGTTTGGAAACTATAATGTTTTACCCTAACAAGTCAAACTACATATAGGATATTTAGAGAAAGGTCATTATTATTAGAGGTGGCAAACGGGTCAATCGGATCAGTTTCGATTCGGGTTCTTTCAGATCGGGTTCTTTCGGTTTATCTTTTTTTTCGATTTCAGTTCGGTTCAATTCGGGTTGGATTCAGTTTTGACTTTTAATCGGTTGTAGATATTTCGGATCGGTTCAGGTTCGAGTTGGGTTAATATCGGTGCAAATAAAGTTCGAGTCGGGTTAATATCAGACCAGATGAGATTCGAGTCAGGTCATAATCGGATCGGATGTCAAGGGATTAGGTCTTTATTCAAAACATTGGATATAATACGAAAAATGTTTTTTTAAAAAAGTAATAAATAATGTTTTTTTTGTATAACTACGATATAATATTAATTCATTGACGTCAAATAGGTAAGAGGAAAAATAACGTTTATATGGAGAGCTTGCTTGGAATGAGAGTAATTATTAAGGAAATAATCGAGCTAAAATTAACTAAAAAATGGAGGGAAAGGGTGGAGGTTGGAGATAGAAATGGATAAAAATGAGAAAATATAGTGTAATAATCACTCCATTAGGGGAGTAATTGTTCCCTACCTATCCCCCAAAGTAATGCATTACCTCCATATGGAGGTAATAATTCCTCCATCACCTCCTCTTTCCACCCTCCACAACCACCACAAAGTGGAAAAATTATCAGCATGAAAAATCAAAATATGAAAATAGATTTCGTTTCGACCAAATACATTCATTCTTTTAGATCAAATCATGATTAAAAAAAAGGCCAAACATTCATTTTATCATGATAGAATCTATTAGCAGACATGAAGAAAAATTAAACGAACCGATATTATTTTTAGGCCCGTGCATCGCACGGGCATTAAATCTAGTATATATATAAAAGAGAGTTTTTTCGAGCGATCTGAAAGCGTCCACATCATCAAAAATCAATTTAGGAAAGTATAATTTTTAATGTAAAAAATAAAGTGGAGAATCTTTTAATTATTATAATATGTATATTTCATAAATTATATTCAAGTGATATTTCCAATTTTTATATCAACCTTCTACATTTCATTTGGCAAAAAAATATCGTTAAAAAAATTATGAAAATAATATAATTAGCTTTGTGGTAAAAAATGCTATCATTAGAGTATAGATTTCATATTCTTTGCACATATTAAAGATGGTGTACTTCGTAATATGTAAAATTGTGTACTTTTTAGTATGTTTTGTCCCACATTGGAAAATAACGTAGGTGCGGTGAATATGCTACATATAAATAGTAGAATTGTCCCACATCGAAAGATTAGTACAAGGTGATGTGATCCTATGATTATAAATAGGAGGCATATTTGAAACTTATGATCCACCCAAAAAATTTGAGTCTCATAAATATTGTTTTAAAGAGCTCTTAAGATTTTCAATCATTATCTACGATATGATATAAAAAATAAAGTGGAAATCGTTGGGAACTACCCGGGAAAGAGTTAAGAACATGAGCAAGAAAATCAAAAAATACAAAACTAAAGGTTTTACTAATGGTAGTCTCCTGACAGAGTACAAAACTAAAGAAATAATGTCGGTAAAAAAATTATGAAAATAATATTATTAGATTCATGGTAAGAAATGCTATCATTAGAGTATGTATAGATTTCATATCATTTGCACATATTAAAGATGGTGTATTTCATAGTATGTTATATGTCCCACATTGAAAAATAATATAGGTGTGACAAATATACTACATATAAAAAATAGAATTTTCCCACATCGAAATATAACATAAGGTGGGTGATTCCATGATTATAAATAAGAGGCATCCTTGGAACTTAGGTATCAACCCAAAATCATTTGAGTATCTTAAGTACTGTCTTGGAGTGCTCTTAAAAGTTTATATCATTATATTTTCTACCTATTGATTTTATATGTCCCACATTTAAAAAATAATGTAGGTGTGGTAAATATACTACGTTTAAATAATATAATTAGAATTGTGTTAAAAAAATTTCTATTATTAGAGTATAGGTTCATATCATTTGCACATATTTTTATTTTGATAAAAAAAAATAGAAAACAAATGTATGAATATTAATAGACAATATAGTATTCACTTATTATTAAATCGGGTTGGATGTCGAATTAGGTTCAAAAAATATCATGTACTTTTAAATATGTTATTCGTCTCACATTGAAAAAGAATGTAGGTGTGATAAATATATACTACGTATAAATAGTTGAATTGTCCCACATCAGAAGATTATCATAAGCTGAGGTGATCCCATGATTATAAATATGATTTATCCTTGGAACTTTGGTATCACCCCAAATATATTAATCTCTCAAAGTATACTTATTATATAAGAAACTTTAAACATAATCTTGAATTAAATGTTAAATTTTTAAAGTTGTAACATTTTTTTTAGGTGGGAGAAAGAGCGATAAAATGGTCAGTATTATAACGGAAATTTTTCATGATACCCTCGAATTTTGGTAGATTACACATAATACCCCTAATTTTAAGTTTCTACATATAATACCCTTGTGTTTACTTTTTTCATAACGCTATTACTCATATGAGTAACTAGATGAGTAATTGAGCATGCCATGCTATTTGTGTTTTGTTATTTAGGTATTAAATGTTAGTTTATTAAATAAAATATGGATTTAGGAATTAGATAATGAAGTGTTTGTGTAATAGATAACAAAAGAAAAAGGTGTCCCTAAGTCATAAGAGTAATGGGCTTATGTCGGAAGTTGTCAAATGGTATTCTAAGAAAGAAAAAGGTGAACACAAGGGTACCATTTGTAGAAACTTAAAATTAGGGGTACCATGTGTAATCTATCAAAGTTCAAAGTTACCATGAGAAATTTCTAATATTATAATGATATAATTAATTAAATTTTCATTTAAAAGAGAGATATATTCGTACCAATAAAACAATAAAGGGGGAATTATTTTTTAATTGTTATTTTATTACCACGCCATCAAACTTAACGTCCATTTAATAACCTTTACAATAGGGGGTACCATGGGCAAAAAAATGGAACCTCAAGGATACCGTAGGCAGATTCTTAAAAGTAGGGGTAACATGGAAAATCTGACAAAATTAAGGGGTACCACGGAAAATTTTCGTATCTCAATTATGAATTTTTTTTTGAAGAAAAACAACGTACAAATATTAACGGAGAGTACTTGATCATATTATTAAATTTAAATATAACTATTAGATATAATGAGTAGTAATTGTCCGTATTTGGTATTCGGGATCTGGTTGGATGTCGAACTAAGTGGAAAAAAGATAGTGTAATTTTGAGTATGTTATTTGTCCCACATTTAAAAATAATGCAGGTTTGATAAATACTATATACTACGTATAAATAGTAGAATTGTCCCACATCAAAAAAATAATCCAAGTTTGGTGAATATATTACATATAAATAATAGAATTGTCCCACATTGAAAGATTAGTATAAGGTAGGGTGATTATATGATTATAAATAAGAGTTAACCCACGTATATATTAATATTTTATTTTTTTTGAAAGAGATATTTTAATAATATGTAAACCAAGCATTAGACATAGAATGTAAACATTAAACCCTTATAACGTTTTTTTTTTTTTGCATTATAAATAAGTTTATTACCCCGTTGCAACGCACGGGCACTCAAACTAGTTAATAAATAAAACGAGTTATAAATATATTTATTCGCGATAAATAGAATCAAACTATTAAATACTAATTTAACTAATAAAACTAATAAATGAGCTATTTAATCATATAAGTACACAAAATCGAGTCAAATATAAGATAAAAGCATGGTAAGACGACACTAAATTGCTACTTATCAAATCTGCCCACACTTAAATCATACTCGTCCTCGAGTAAGCTCATAAAATAAACTAAGACCCGTAATATAAAAGGACTATCTAAACTACTAATATCCGATGAAAGGCAATTAACGGGCCTTCTCCGTCCCTTCAACTCACACTGAAACACAATGAGGTATGCATTCTCATGCAAGCCAAGTGGGGCTTGCGGAAAATTGCATACATCCAACATTTAAGCACGTTATCAACATACAAGATGCATCACAAAAAGTTAAACCCTCCTTCCTCATCTATGCGGCCGTTTTGCTTTGAACAATTAAAGGTTTTGGTCAGGAGATACCGTCTCGTAGTCTTGGTGGGGTGTCAATGCCCTAGTGTGTAGATACCTCATTTCTGCACCTCCCGCTATAACAACCCGACCCACCACGGTCGTAACACAACCCAATAAGATGGGATATGTACCTTTGGGCCCATTACTTGTCCTCACTTAAGCCCAAAAGCACAAGGCCATGTTAATAAGTGGTGGGTGGAATCCCTTATAAACATATCACAATCTCCTCAATTCCCCAATGTGGGACAACCTTACTCTCAATAACTTGGGGTGTTATAATCTCCCCCACTTAAAGAATACAACGTCCTCGTTGTGCCTCCAACTTGACCGCAGCCAAGCCCAGAATCCTCCCCCGCTAGGTGTGTGACCCGGGTATTCCCGACCACGGGCTCACCACATGGTGGCAGGGTCGCTCTGATACCATTTATAACAACCCGACCCACCACGGTCGTAACACAACCCAATAAGATGGGATATGTACCTTTTGGCCCATTACTTGTCCTCACTTAAGCCCAAAAGCACAAGGCCTTGTTAACAAGTGGTGGGTGGAATCCCTTATAAACATATCACAACCTCCTCAATTCCCCGATGTGGGACAACCTTACTCTCAATAACTTGGGGTGTTACACTCGCAAGCCACCCGGTGATGATTGGGCCGCATGTTTGGTACACGGAACGATTTATGACAATTCGTAAGTTTATCGTCAAGTGCTAGCTCAAATACTTGTGTCAACCCCTTGGTCGTCATCTACGCGTCGTTACGGTCTTTTTGGCAGTAATTGTTAGAAATTATTAATCTCATTATTTTACATATTCATATATGTGAGAAATTATTTAGTCATAAAATAAATAGTTGATCTTATGCATGCAAACTAAAATAACAAGAGATGAGAAAATCGTTTCTCACCATCAAAAATTCGGCCAAATGGGCACAAATGAAGGTCTCCTACCTTCATTTGTTCTTGAGCTAGAAAATACATTAGGATGATCATCCAAGACTTCAAAATAGAAGCCCTCAAATAAGTAGCACCCAAGACTATCCCAAAATCCCACAAAATAATATGTACTAGATATTTGTAATGTGGTTTACCTTAAAATCGGTTACTAATACTCATATACTACTACTAGTATTATTAGTGATTGATTTGTACAAATTTGATTCATAAAACTTGATTTTATGAAGAACAAGAGAGAGAATGTTGGTTTTTCATAAAACATGAGAGAATGGAAAAATAAATTGAGGAAAAATTCTCTCAATTGTGCTACACAAAACCGGTGGGTAGGGGGTCCTTTATGACCTTCTCCTTTTTTTTTTTGTCTTCACAAGATAAATTAGTGTAAGGCTTTATCATAGTCAATTCTCTATCAAGTGTCATAGACAAATGAATAAGACAAAACTTCTAAAATGTCCACCAATATTTCGGTTTATATGTGTAATATGGAGTCCATTTTATTTTTGTCAATTGTACAATTGTATGTCATGTGACATGTGACATGTCTTATGTCATGTTTTAATTTAAAATGCATTTTTAACAAATTAAATATCATTTACAAATTAAATAAATCACATTTAACAAATTGACTAGTAATTCAAAATTACTTTCTCATAAAATGGTCATTTAAATACTAGTTAGTATAATTCACAACATCTTGTAATTATAACTAACTTATCATTCTTATCTCGAGTGTTTTTATAAACACCGATTAATTTTAGTAATATAACTTCTTAAATTACTAAATAAAATCTTATTTAATCACATTATAATAAGATGTCATTTTCTCTCTTATGATAAAATTTGTTCAATTTTAAGGAATTAATTAATCAGACGACATACAATTAATTAACCTTTTACAATTAAGGGAATCGTCCTTTAGATGTGACCTCAAGGGATCAACTGATCACCACCGTCGCACGACAGTAATGTCAAACTCTAGCCAGCCAATCATTACCGATATGTGTGGACCAGTTGACTATATATGTAATGTATCATCCCTTTCGTATTCTTGTAATGAGATTTAAATATGTGATCAATATGATCGACAATTGTGATCGCATTATTGTCGGAGGACACATATTCCAACAATTTCCCACTTGTCCTCGACAAGTGTGCGTCACCAATTCTCTTGTCCTATTACTATCTCCCACTCAATGCAAGGTGTCTTTCGGGTCGTACTTGCAAGTGATCATATCGAGAGTGGTTTCCTCGATCTGGAGAATAATTGATTGACCGGAATTTTCTACCATAGAAACCTTCCGAGCGTGGCCACGCATTTCCAGTTCATTACTCCTCGAGTGGCCCTGAGATATTGTTTTAACCCTGACAAGGGGGTGGACAATTCCTATCGCACTATTCCCTTCGACTAGCCACAGCCATCATAACCCAAAATATGCCCATTTGACCCCATTTACGAAGGTCGTAGTAACATAAATCAAAGCTAATCTGAAACTGTGCCATCTTAGGCGAACAGTCTTTAGTCAAAAGAATCGACTCATTAGAATACAATAGTAGCTCTCGCCACGACCAGGCTATATACATTTGCCAGAACTCTATAAGCGGTCACTGCCCGACAAAGTGTTCCTAACAGTCTGCCTATGTGATCGACTAGTCATCTCACATGACTGTATGGTACTGAACTTGCCATCAATCGCATCACACTCTAGTCACTACGAGACGTCACCTCATACAAGTGACTATGGGCGAATACTATGTTAATCCGGGTTCACTTTAACGGGGTTCAATATTGTCTCTACAACCCGTTTGGATGTAACAAAGTATAAAAGGAGTTTTTAGATTTAAAAACTCGAACGACAAATGTGATTATCACATATGAAGAGTCAATACCTGATTACAACTTCATATTTTTATAATCCATTTTCATCTTATATGTAGTTGTTCATCTCAATGCAGTTGAAATGACATATGACATGACTTATCATGTTAAGCCTATGAGAAGGCTTTGGTTAGTAGGTTTTATCAACTTCTTGTACCTAACTCAACCTTACTACATACTCGTTTTCCTTTGTAACGTATACATTTGCATTACAAAACTTTTTGAGTATGTGTCTAGATCCAATCTAGACATAGGCCATCTATCCTTAGAATAGCTCCCACTGTTTTCACAGTGTGCGGGACTCATCCTTCTTGCACATCTCATGATTGCAAGTGTACTCAATTTCCGTTGTAAATATTTCTCATTGTTCTTTATTGCCTAGAACGATTCTAGAAAATCTATTTCTTAAATAACATAGCCACAATGGTATCTTAACCATCCTAATGTGTTTTGATTATGGTTTTGTTGGAAACCATGCGCAATCGCAATTGTCAATTGTCATTTGTTTAACATTCTTACACAAAATTACATCAAAAACACTTTGCTTTACATCCTTAATGCTTCTGCAAGCACTTAAGGGTAATTTTTATGGCTTACATGATAACTATTACTTAAATTCGATTTGAAACAATTCATCATACTCAAAGTATATGAAGTGCTATACATCATTACTTATTTAATTGATCCGGCAGCGGAAGCAAATGGAATCAATCAAATATGTTCAACTTGATTGAACTAGTCATGAATCTTATCAACATAAGACTTCTTATTTGATGCTAATATCATTCAGATTTATCTCCATAAATCCGGATATTAAAGATGTATTATAATACTCCATAAGTGTCAAATCATTCCCAATGATCAATATGTCATCCACATATAAGACTAATTAAAATTTCCGTAACTCCCACTAAACTCCATGTATAAACACAACTTCTCGACTTATCGAGAAAAGTTTTATAACATGATCAAAACATTGATTCCAACTCATTGATGTCCTACTTAAGACCCTCTCTTAAGTTTCACATTATCTTAGGATTGCAAGAATCTACAAAGCTCAAGACATGTATTGAATACATTCCTTCTAATTGAAGAAGTGGGTTTTAGATTCACTTGCTATATGTATATCATCATAATGAAACACAATCCCTAAGAAGATCCAAATAGACTTAAGCATTTCAACTAGTGCAAAACCCTTTGCCACCAATCAAGCTTTGATATCTAACAATTCACTTGGAATTTATTTCGGATTTTCATGGCTCTAAGCCTTGTATTG
The DNA here is from genome assembly GCF_048544455.1 of Silene latifolia. Classification (NCBI taxonomy): domain Eukaryota; kingdom Viridiplantae; phylum Streptophyta; class Magnoliopsida; order Caryophyllales; family Caryophyllaceae; genus Silene; species Silene latifolia. Next base: position 8,477 of record NW_027413444.1, on the reverse strand, counting down.
AGTTGTGACTTAAACACTCTCATGTAAGTCACATGTTCATCACTTTCCAGAAGTAATCAACTTGAATCAAACAATTTCTTTGTAAGTTGCAAGCTCTTTACTTTCTAAAAGTAACACTAATTCATCATCTTCAACAAGTGATGACTTTAACCTCCTAGATTTTGAAGAAACAACGTCTTACACAAAACGTCTCATGTAGCCAAGAAAGACTAGTTTCTTGAGACATAATATTCTTTGTGGCTCTTGATTAATTTCTCCCACTCTGTCTTCTAGAAATAAACTTGTATTTTAGAAAGACAGCTTCACGAGCCACAAACCCGTTGTACTCGTGATTATAATAAGGAAAAATGAGCATTTGTTTCTTTTGAAAACTTGCAAACATGGTACCTTATCATTTCATATCTCATATGATTCGTTTTAGATTTAGGTGAAAAATAATTTAGACAAAATGATAAAATCCCCAAAAGGATCAAGTAACTCAAAGTGACTTGATTGAAGTCCAAACCATATCGAATAGCGTTTGATTTCTTATCCAACCACACATTATCCCATGATGCGTTCTTAGAGAGATTAATTTGTGATACTATATCATATTTTATTTGGCTTATATCAAAGTCTTCACTTTGATAATCCCATCACGACTAAATTGTGATTTTTTGAACTCTTTGAACTTCTTCAAAGATTTCTCTATTTACCTTATTAAGTGAACACATTAGCGTCAACTTAAATCGTTGGTAAAAGAAAATGATCAACCTATTTTGGATCAATGATTTACAACCTCGATCTCCTTTTCAACCAAAAGGCACGAGACATCTTGCTTTGAATACAAGATACGCATATACCATAAGATTAACAACCTAATGGTTTCAAGAGTACTCGATAACTCTTTGCGTTCATCATTCCAGAATTTAAGGTTTAATCTTTGGATACCAATTTGAGTCTTGCATCATCTACATGATGTATCATTCTAGTTTGGTTTAGAATATATTCACCTTGATAATGGGCTAGCCATACATCTAATCATGATGTATAGGGTCACAAAAGTGAAACCTCTTTTGTATCTTAACAAGTTTATATTCTTATTTGGAGTTTATGCACTTAATAGTCACAATTAAGTACAACTAAAAAACCCAAAACTAGATTGATTACACAATGACTCTATCTCTCGATATTATTTGATGCTAGTCGTCATATTATAATCATCTTATGTATCGAATACAATGATGAAAACCTCCACTGGTTTCTAATATTGACGAAGTAGTACTAGCAAAATTTATGTCAATCAAATAAACATTTAAAGAAGAAGATCCCATTAGATGTCCCACAACTAAATTGTTGATTCTTCAATAATTTGGGGTAGTTTCCTTTCTAGTGTCCAATATTTAAGACAATGTAAACTTTATCGGTCGGGATTGATAGGTTTACTATCGTTATTCTTAATAACTTTACTTTTAACATTACCTTGTATCAATTCCATTCTAATTTTACTTCTTCAAAACCTTATCATTTTCTTAACGGTTTAAGAGAATGCTCCCACTTATTTCAATGAGTCTTTGCTAAGAGAAGCAAAATTGAAATTCATGAAGACTACTCTTCATTCGTTTGTTTAGTCTTAAAACTTTCATTGAAGTGGTTGCGATATTTTGGTCAATTTTGAATTCCAACAAATCGAGTTACTCTAACACCCCCATTTATTCAGGAGCCTTTAGCTAGACATTCCCAAATAAATAGGACTGTTACCATCTCGGTTTCCCGAGGTAGTGAATAACAAAGTACAACAATACCAAAGTACTTTAAATTAAAACTTAGCGATTACATGTTTATTACAAATTTAACTAACTAAAACTTGATATAAAATAATTACAACTTGCAGCGGAAATAAATAAAGTGATATAATTAATCTATGTGATCTAGACTTCAACTACGGTCCAAGTCGAGCTCCCATCCCAATGCTCCCAAGTCAGCTAATCTTTAGTACCTCAACATGCTCCCCCCATAAAACGGTTCACCGCAGTGTTCACGAATACACACCGTCAACCACGAGGTTGAGTAGGATAATCGAGACAACATTAAAATACAAACTTAACTGATGTAAACACGTGGAATAAATACCACCACCATTTCTCCATCATATTCACCCTAGTCGTCCCGGTCCGTGACCGAGGCTCCACCACACCGTCGTCCCGCCAACTCCTGGCCCGGGGATAAACACAAATGTCGTCCCAGTCCGAGAATGAGGATATCTCATAACTCATTGTCGTCCCGATCCGAGACGAGGATAATCTCATAACAATCTCATGTCCAAAGAATATAAACATAAATGTCGTCCCAGTCCGAGACTGAGGATAGCCAATAAAATAGTATGCCAATACGAATAATCCAATCCAATAAAATAATAATAATTTACGCACCCATTCAATCCACAGAAGAACACGAGTTGAGTAGTTATCCTACCTCCAAAGCAAGCTACATCCAATTAAGCGCAAGCGATCCAATAATAAAGCACACGAACCCGATTAACAATTCTTCACAAATGGTCACCTAACAAAATATTATAATTCAATTATGTACTTGTTATTATAATTTATTATATTAATTATTCAATTATATTTTAATTAATTATCTTCCCGTGTAACGATTACGTAGACCCGACTTTACTAACTAATTAAATGAAACAAAACTACCCATGCACCCATACAATCACGTGAACCACGTGAAACAACACAAACACCAACCAACAACATGGCAACACCGAGTTCAAACCCCTCACCAAAACCCGCCTATTACGACACTCCTAGTCACCGACACCACCGCTCAAACCTACCACCACCTAGCTCGCAACACGGCCAACCCCGACAACCACCTAACAACTGCTAAAACACCACCAGCACCCCACAATTTCACGCCCTAAAAGCTCCCACGACACCACCCATCAACAATCAAAACCAACAAACACCCTCTTTAAACACACGGTTTTCAGCCGTCAAACACAACCCCACGACCACCAGTGGCCACCAACGTGGTCTCCCTTGACCCACGGTGGTCCCACCATTTGCCACGACCCCCTCACGGCAACCCACATTCACCAAAACCGACACCAACAACTTCTAAAACCCCTCCCCCTGTTTTCGCGAACTTCCGGCTACCACCAGCACCAACCACCACCAAAAACCGCCAAAACACCTCCACCCTGGTCGACTCAAACACCAGGACCCAACCCCACCTTACCCAGGTCAAGGCGAACCGAATAAGGGTCCTATTAGGGACGAAGTCCCCTACTACCCTGTTTTCAACCCACCTGCCACAGCCCTCGAAACCCGCCTGCCACCGCCACCCTAGGCCTTACCTGACACCACCAACACACCCAATCCAACCCTTGCAACCCCATGTACCACCTCCCAAAGTGTCGTCTGATTCCGTCGAGGTTTGGGTCAGTTTCTAAGCGTCTTAAGATCGTCTGACATTCAGCTTAATAAGAAAATAAAACGAGATTAGAATTTTACCTTAATTAATTATCGCTGCTAATTCCGTCACCAATACTTTCTTAATCTCCCTCTTGTGAATTATTTTCAGATTTGATGAATAATAAAGACTATTGCTTGAGGTTTCATCTATTTATATTGGTAAGCTAAGGTTATAAGGAACCAATTAGGAAATATAAAATATATTTATTATTATTATTATTATTATTATTATTATTATTATTATTATTATTATTATTATTATTATTATTATTATTATTATTATTATTATTATTATTATTATTATTATTATTATTATTATTATTATTATTATTATTATTATTATTATTATTATTATTATTATTATTATTATTATTATTATTATTATTATTATTATTATTATTATCATATATTGCTAGTCTTACCATAACTAGAATTTCCACCAATTATCTTAACATTATTATTATGATGATAATTATTGATATAATTATTATTTCCATATTATTTATTATTAATTCCCGATACAAACCCCGATCACATCCATATAATAATACTAAATTTCGATCCACCAAAATATGGCACACGGCCCAAGGTCCAATTATTAGCTAAACCCAATTCCCGACTTGCTTACTTCATTTATTATTTAATTAACGTCTTACTTGTATTTATTATTAGAAATGTCATTTAATCACTCATTAAATTACATAAATTATTCTTATAAATTATTCTTATAAATTATTCTTATAAATTATTATTAAAATACGGAGTATTACAGTTACCAAAATAATTTAACGTTTCAAAGTACTTAACTCAATTAAGCATATGAGAAACAATTCATTGTAAGTAGATATGTTAGTCAAAAATCAAAAACCCTTTTGATCACGAATAACTTTTATCCATACTCTTCACAAGAGATCCTTGCAATGGATAATTTGAGTTTTTAGAAGAAAATTCATATTTGTCTTTAGTTACGATGTTTTAATGGAGATTTGAATCAAAAATCGAAATGATATCGTATATGAATTGTGGTAAAGAAATAGAACAATATGATAACGGAATAATGAAAACAAAACATTCATCGTTATAATAATACTTGTAAATAACAAGTAAAACATTTACATAGTGACCTCTACCCAACTATGATAAATGATTCCAAGATCCAAATTCATATTAACTTGGGGCACGGTGTGCCGAAATACCCTTTATTAATATAACTCGGTGTATTAACTCTTTAATCGATTCTACTTTTAGAACACTTGGTCGATAAAATTACATTAATATTTATCTTTAGCCCAAAACACATCCGGAAATCGTCGTGAATACTTTCGTTGAGTTCAATCCAAATTTCGAATAAATGTGTCCATGATCCAAATTCATATTAACTTAGGGCACGGTGTGCCGAAATACCCTTTATTAACATAAATTCGGTGGATAGACATTTATCACCCACTTCCCCTTCGTAACAAGGTTTGTACCCCGGTGTGGCCGAGTGCACTCCCTCACGAAATAGGTTTTCATGGTTTCTACTTTTTGGTAAGGCTAAGTCTCAATTGTTTATTTTAGCGAGAGGTCATGTCAATTTATTATCTATCACGTTTTAAGTGAACTAAAGCGGTGAACTACGATAATTGTAATTGACACGGTCGATATACACGATTTAATGATAATGCATGTTTTAGTTATGGCGATTTAGCGATGCATGCAACATATAAATAAAATGCAAAGCATAAATAAAATCCTAGTATGGCCTTCCTAGAATAGTAAATCTAATAAACTATTACAAATTCGGAAACCAACTCCTTTGGTCCCTTAAACTTCGGTCTTGGCGCGCATTTCAAGGCAACATTCTTTGATGGATCGCCTTCTCAAGTGGCACCGTCTTTAAGGAACTCCGGAATAATTAAATTACAAAATGAATTACATAATTTCCTATTATACATTTGTAATTAAAATAAAAAATAAATCTATTAAATTACAAAACGGTGATACGAGATCACAATAATTACAACCGAATCGATATTCCCATACATTTCGGGTAATACCAATTAAAACTAAGGCCATACTAAGTAAAATTACATAATTCAAAAATTACATAAAAATTAAAATATGACAATCATAAATAAAATGCAGCATTATAATATGCATGAACATGCCCAATTTTATGCTAAATCGCCTTTAAGGAGCCAATATCGTATATTAATCGGTTTTTACGGATTTGCGTGATTTAACCTTTTAAAATCACAATAATTACATAAATTCATATTTATGTACAAGTTAATTACCTTAACCATCTTAGGACTCACAATTAGTCTCCACTAACATTTGTCAATAATTAACTTATATTTCTTAATATTGTTCATAAATGGACTCAAAATATAAAATTTTACCATAAACTTCAAAATAAATCATAAAAATTTCAAATAATTTCAAAATTTGAAATTTAAACTCATGAACATTCTGGAAAAATACCATGGCACTCATAATGTTCAAAACATAGGTTAAAATTTTGAAAATTTATCGAGAAAAACAATGTTGCAGTTTATCGGATTTATCAATGTTTTGACCCTAAAATCATAGAAAAATTATATTCATCAACTTTTCACTTTTAGATCTGAAATATATAACAAAATGCAACATGTGACGTTTTTCCTTCGTCATGAAGTATGTTTTAGCATTTTTTACTAATTAAAGTCACTATTTATGTGATTTTTTATCAAAAATTCATAAATCATGCATAAAGACTTCATTATAGCCAAATATTTTACACACATCTTGTAAAATTGCATGTGACAACATACTAAATTTTCATGACCATATTCGAAATATAACTCATATTAACCTTTTTTCCCATTTAAATACGATTTTAAGTTGAAAAATCCATATTTCGAGCAATACAACTCATTTTATCATGAAAATTTACAGTCCATCATTAGATAATATATGTGAAAACATATCCAAAAACCACTGAAAAAATCGAAGTTTAGCTAATTTTTGTCCAAACATGACATTTTTATCATAAAAATCACATTTTAATGTCAATATTATATAAAATGAACAATAAAATCCATAAATAAACCAAAATATACTAAAAATAACTTAGGATCAGAAAATTTTAACATGCAAATTGATTTTATGGTTTATCTTCATAAAACCAATTTAATTAGTTTTGTATGTTAATCATATAACTCGGAAAAACTATAAACCGATTTGCATGCAAACAACCTAAGGCTCATGATACCGCTTGTTAGAAATTATTAATCTCATTATTTTACATATTCATATATGTGAGAATTTGTTTAGTCATAAAATAAATAGTTGATCTTATGCATGCAAACTAAAATAACAAGAGATGAGAAAATCGTTTCTCACCATCAAAAATTCGGCCAAATGGGCACAAATGAAGGTCTCCAACCTTCATTTGTTCTTGAGTTAGAAAATACATTAGGATGATCATCCAAGACTTCAAAATAGAAGCCCTCTAATAAGTAGCACCCAAGACTATTCCAAAATCCCACAAAATAATATGTACTAAATATTTGTAATGTGGTTTACCTTAAAATCAGTTACTAATACTCATATACTACTACTAGTATTATTAGTGATTGATTTGTACAAATTTGATTCACAAAACTTGATTTTATGAAGTACAAGAGAGAGAATGTTGGTTTTTCATAAAACATGAGAGAATGGAAAAATTGAGGAAAAATTCTCTCAATTGTGCTACACAAAACCGGTGGGTAGGGAGTCCTTTTGGACCTTCTCCTTTTTTTTTTGTCTTCACAAGACAAATTAGTGTAAGGCTTTGTCATAGTGAAGTCTCTATCAAGTGTCATAGACAAATGAATAAGACAAATGAATAAGACAAAACTTCTAAAATGTCCACCAATATTTCGGTTTATATGTATAATATGGAGTCCATTTTATTTTTGTCAATTGTACAATTATATGTCATGTGACATGCGACATGTCTTATGTCATGTTTTAATTTAAAATGCATTTTTAACAAATTAAATATCATTTACAAATTAAATAAATCACATTTAACAAATTGACTAGTAATTCAAAATTACTTTCTCATAAAATGGTCATTTAAATACTAGTTAGTATAATTCACAACATCTTGTAATTATAACTAACTTATCATTCTCATCTCGAGTGTTTCGCAAACACCGATTAATTTTAGTAATATAACTTCTTAAATTACTAAATAAAATCTTATTTAATCACATTATAATAAGATGTCATTTTCTCTCTTATGATAAAATTTGTTCAATTTTAAGGAATTAATTAATCTGTATCGACATACAATTAATTAACCTTTTACAATTAAGGGAATCGTCCTTTAGGTGTGACCTCAAGGGATCAACTGATCACCACCGTCGCACGACAGTAATGTCAAACTCTAGCCAGCCAATCATTACCGATATGTGTGGACCAGTTGACTATATATGTAATGTATCATCCCTTTCGTATTCTTGTAATGAGATTTAAATATGTGATCAATATGATTGACAATTGTGATCGCATTATTGTCGGAGGACACATATTCCAACAGTAATTAGAGTACATTTGGAGTCCGGGTCAAAAACCGTCTTCATTTTATAATAACCGTTTAAAATGCCGAGTCAGAATATTCTGGAATGTTCCGGATATTTTTATTCCATATTTTCAAGCTTTTAATCTTTTGGTAAATTATATCCCGAAATTATATTTTAAATAATAAGGAAATTAAGATCAACCGCAATTCCATGACAAACGCGAAAAATCTTTCTTCCGCAGGAGGAAACCCTTGGGGAAAGGACGCAGCACTTGCTGCGCCTCTTCCAAGAGCCGCAGTGGTTGCTGCGCCTCTTCCTCAGCTCCTTTCTGCGTATTTTAAGATCTTTTCGAGATTTACTTTCAAAGTTTTACCGAAACCCTAATTCCTTCATGTGATTAGTATAAATAGAGACCTTCGTTCCTCATATTTCTCACACGAGTGTCCGCCCTTCTCTTCTCTCGTTTGCATTCTAAGAC
>NW_027413443.1:0-44426 GCF_048544455.1 Silene latifolia | reverse complement strand
TATATACATGTGTGTGGTTTATACACTTTTGCATGCTAAATTGAAGTGCCTCAAGTAACACGTTGAATGGTGGTTATAATTCTTGTTGCATGTTTTGTAATGTCGCATAAGGAATTAATCGATGTCATGTATGATAATGGAATGACGGAATGTGTAATTATCATGTTGTTCACTTTTCCTATGGTTTTAATATATAAGAGTCATATCCATGTAATATCAATGAAGTACCATGTTCGTTGTGAGTTTTACCGTATAGTGTCATTTGTTCGTAATGTTAACACAGAATAAAAGTTAACGTCTCGTGTAATAGTTATAGTTTGTCTTGAGGGTGCACTTCGGGGACGAAGTTCTTTTTAAGAGGGGAAGAGTAATGTCGCATAAGACAATTACAAAAAATTATGACAATCTTATAGTATTTTGAGTAGCTGTTTTGAATAATTGTTGGTGTTGTTGGTCAAATTCATCATGTTGTTGTATTCAAATCTCAAAGTTGTCAAGTAGTTGAAGTGTTGTTGCATTGATGAGTAATATGAATGATTTAAAGGAATTAATTTAAAATGAATGCTAATTTGTCTGTTGTGTAAGTGATTGATAATTTACTGCTTTTGAGTGATTGATAACTAATTATTGTTGATAGATAATTGATGGAGGAGTAAATGGACAGTTGTGTTGGTTTATACTTGTGTAATGATAGAAATAAGTGGAAGTAATGGCCGTGCTGAGTGATGTGTGTTGAGATAGATGACGATGATGGTTGATGAGCATTCATATCTGGGTGGTATATACAGACAGTTTTACTTGTCCTTGTCGGAATAGATAGTTGTAGGGTGCCTTAGTTCCTTTTTGCCTTGTGTCGTGGGGGAGGATGAGCTGAACATCGGGGACGAAGTTCTTTGTAAGGGGGGAAGACTATAATACCCGTCCTTTTAGAGACCTGTTGACGTCGTTGACCGACCTTAGGCACCTATCTAGACCTTCGGAAACCTTACGAGTTAACCTTGTGACGTTGAGAGCCTTTGAGTTCGTGTTATTCGATCTAGTAGAGGCTACTCGATTGAGTAGCTTAGTCACTCGATCGAGTAGAGGCCACTCGATCGAGTAAGTTGGTTACTCGATCGAGTAACGGGAGATCAACGGGGAATTATATATCGCAATATCGTAAAACCCAAATCATTTCTTTCTCTTCCTCCTAAACCTAGATGCCGTCATATCATTTCGCTTTCACCTTGAGTCACCCTTTTGAAGCCTTTGAGGGTGGAGACACCATGGGGATGGAAAGCATGAGTCGGGTAGCGGTCTTGACGCCGGATTTCTTTGTATAGGTATGTTGGCATCATCATCATCATCGTCTCCCTTGGTTTCAGTTGTGCCTATGGTATTAGTAATAGATGGTTATGCTGGCTGTTATAGGTGGTTATGGTGATTGCTTGTTGTCTTGTGGTCGTGTGCGGAATCGCTGCGGTTACTAAAGGTAGGTTTTCCTACTCATTACTGTTGGTTGTCTAGAGTGTCGATTGTTATTGTATAATTGGTTTAGTGTCGTTGTTGGTGGTGTAGATTGCTTATGGCTGACCGTTGTTGTTGTATAATGTGGTTGGTTGCGATTGTTTATCTGTGTTTCTCGAGGTACGTCCTCGGCTGAGTGGGGTCACTTGCGGGAGTGGCTTTACGCCCTTGATTCGCCCTTTGTGGAACCCGCCACAGAAGAGGATGTGCACATTAAGGAATATGGGTGGTCGCCCGGATTAGATGAGCGGGGCTTAGGTGGGAACGGCTGCGGTCCCCCACTGACGGTGTGGATTACTGGTTGCGATTGGTAATCTGGCAGGACTGGACCTTCAGGCGGTCAGAGGAGTGTGGGTTATTGGAGGAGGTGGTGTATGCGTGATACTGTGTTTGTTGTGTCTGCCTTGGTATTATTCCTTCAGTTAATGACCTTGTATGGTGTTGTTGTGTTGTCTTCTTGGGTTGTGTCTGCCGTGATCCACTATGGTAAGCAGTCAGTCTTAGCAGGTTGATGTTTGGATCATAGATAGGTGCTTGGAGGGACGAGTCTACCACGTGTCTTGGCAGAGATAGTTCACCTAGTTAATAGTTCTCACGAGTTGTATCTTTTATTTTGGTTGTATCACTTGTAATTTAATATAACTGTTCTTTTATCGACATTTGATTATTACTATCCTCGGGTAACCGAGATGGTAACGTTCTTATCTGCTAGGAAAGGTCTTGTTAAGGCTCCTTTGTAGATGAGGGTGTTACAGCTACGTCCTCACTATAGTCATACTAGGAATTTTATTGATCACTCAGTAGATATACACTGAGGAATGAGGATACAAATTACATAGTTTTCTCCTTCTTTTATAGCTATTTGTCAAGCTATAACTTCCATGCAAATTTACTATATTCATTGCCTTGATCAATGTAGAAGTAAGTTCTAGTGAGTTAGAAACTCCTCCTCATTATGTCTCTATTATAAACATCTAACTCCATAATGGAGGGACTTAATTCTAACAATCTCCCAGCTCCCGACAATTAAGGAGGTAACACCAACTTTACTTTTCACCTAATGCCACCATGTCTTTGCTCATGTTAAATGCAAGAGCTCAGCCAAGGTACTACCCATCCTTCACCATTTACCATTCAACTTTGTTCCCAAAGGCAACCATACTTGCCGTGCTTCACTCATCGTTTTTCGGGGTGTGCACTCCCACCTAAACGAAACACCCTTTCTTTCCTTATTAGAACTACTTGAATTTCCGCACACATTTGAACGTGCCAGTTTCACCTTGTGCATTATCGGACCACCTTCCGCCTTCAAGCCACCAACTTTACTTCCACGGTACTTATTGTAAGGCCCACTATGCATATTTTTCGGATCCCACAACAAGTCCCGTGAAACAACTTCATTCTTCACCCCTCCCGCAGTTACACTACACATGTCACTATACCCTGCAGTGGTGTACAAAGTTCCACTCTTAGTCCCACGAGCTACCACTATAGCTTCCTTGACTATTTTCCAGGAACTTTTCTCAAAGACAACCTTGTAGCCTGCTTCATCGAGCTTTCCAACAGATATCAATTTCTTTTTCAAGTTCGGGATGAACATGACATCTGTTAGCTCCCACCTACCACCAGTTGGGGTACGTATCTCAACATCACCTTTTCCCATAATCGGCAACACTTTACCATTTGCCAAGTAAGCAGTACCACACCTTCCACTAATAAATTTATGAAAGAAATTTTTATTCGGAGAAGCGTGAAATGATACACCACACTCCAATACCCAAGACTCAATCGGATCTTCGACACTCACTGCCAAAAGATCACCTTCATCCTCCACAGCTATCGCCTCATTTCCATCCTCGTTATTACGCTGTTGTCCATTTTTCTTAGGATTTGGACAATTCCACCTTATATGTCCACTCTCACCACAATTCCAACATGTAGCACCTCCTCTAGTTGTTGACTTTGATTTTCCACGATAACCACCTCTATAATTTTTATTTCCTCTACTATCAGCAATTAATCCGCTCCCATTGATTCTCGACGTCTCACCCTAATTCATTCTTGCGAATGCTCTCGCTAAGAATTAGATCACGTACATTTTCAAAATTGAGCTTCTCTTGTCCTTGCGAACTACTAATTGCAGTCACTTCTAGTATCCCAACTACTAGGTAACGAGGATAATAAAATTAATGCTTTTATCTCCTCATCAAAATCATTTTTTACAGAGCTAAGTTGTCTTGTGATCACATTAAAATCATTAATATGATCCGCCATTGTGGTTCCTTCTTGCATTTGTAAACCAAACAACCTACGCATAAGGAAAACCTTATTTGTAGCTGAAGGTGTCTCATACATATTTTCTAGGACATTGATCATGTCCAATGTCATCTTTGCACTCATCACATTGAATACAACATTTCGTGCCAGCGTTAATCTTACCACGCCTAGCGTTTGTCTATCCAATTTTTCCCACTCATCCTTTTCCATGGAGTCCGTCTTAGTGCCTTCCAAAGGAAGATGTAGATTCTTTGAATACAAATAATCCGTTATTTGCATTTTCCAGAAACCAAAATCTTTCCAATCGAATTTATCGAACAAAATTTTACTTCCTTCCATTATTGTGAATTTTAGTGGATCACTCTTCCCTCTTCCCTCACCCGCCCAACCGGGCTTTGATACCAGTTTGTAGGGATAAATTACACAGTTTTCAACGTAGAAGTAAGTTTTAGTGAGTTAGAAACTCCTCCTCATTATGTCTCAATTAGAACGTTTTAGTGAGTTAGAAACTCCTCCTCAATATGTCTTAATTAGAAACATCTAACTCCATAATAGAGGGACTTAATTCTAACAATAATGGTATGAGTTTGATTCATTTCAAACTCATACTCATACCTATATTGGGTGAACCAAACACCCTCTTATAAAGATGATATCTTCTATCTTTATTCTACCGATATGGGACAAGATTTGCACCCTAACAACATCTTAACCCCAACAAAAAATAAAAATAAAAACGAAAGTACAAAGTCTTGTTTAACTAACTCCATTTATTCCTCAGTTGTATCATTAGATCCGTCACTCGTAAGTCACAACTCGAATCCCATCATCTTCCACAAACCGCACTCTACTCTTTCCCTTTTGATCGAACACACCAAAACCCAAGTCTACACCTTTTCCACCCTCAAATGACAACTCCACCTCCCCATACGAAACCCAAAACCGGAGAAATAACCACTATCAGACCCACTCGACCCGCACCCACACCCCCACCTCGCCCACCCATCCCTCACACCCGACCCAAACCCATTCACCCACACCCCCGTGTCCCACTCCTAACCCTCCTTAAAATAACCTCAGTAGCAGGTGGAATTCAGTTCGGGTGGGCCCTACAACTCTCTCTCCTAACCCCATACGTTCAGGAACTCGGCATCCCTCACGCCTTCGCCAGCATCATATGGCTCTGTGGTCCCGTCTCCGGTTTCTTCGTCCAGCCGCTCGTTGGTCATATCAGTGACCGCGCCACCACCCGCTTCGGTCGTCGCCGTCCCTTTATCCTCGCTGGAGCCGCTCTCATCGTTGTTGCCGTTACCATTGTAGGCTTTTCCGCCGATATTGGCTACTTTTTAGGCGATTATCGCGGTGGCGCTGACTCGAAGAAGCGCCCGCGTGCTATTGTTGCTTTTGTTGTTGGCTTTTGGTTGCTTGATGTTGCTAATAATACCACTCAAGGCCCTTGCCGTGCTCTCCTAGCTGATCTCACTGGTAATTAAATTAATTTCTTAGCACTTTTATGGTAATTTAGTTATAAAAATAATCCGTTTTACAACATTATTGTGTCCGAGTCCGACCATCATGTTAATGTTTTTTGTTTTTGTTATTTAAGCATTCCTCCGTCATCAAATCATTTTGTTTACCCGATTAAAAACCCCAAAAAAGTGATTACGGTAAATAGATGACTGAGACGGAAAGAGTATAATTTATGTATGAGTTTGTTGGTAAAGTATGGGGGTAGGGGGAGGAATGTAGAATAGAGTGGCAGGTATAGAAAGAGAGCGAATCAAAAGAAGGGTTGTGGCGGGGAACCTCGTCTTTTTGCGTATGTGTGACATTTGCCACTTTCTTCTGTTTTTATTTGTTAACATTTTTTTGGTGCTGTCATTTATCTATGTTATCGTCCACTTTGGATTATTTTATGTTTTTCACGTTGCTCACAATGGACTAGGGGATATATTTTTGTTTTCGGACCTATATTGACCAAATCCGACATGAAATGGAAGTTTATTCTAGTACTCGGTAACAGATATTTTCAAGTAAACTAATAAGTACTCGAATTTATTTTACGTCTTAGTGTAGTTGTTACTACTATTATTATTTGAAAATTTTGATTGGAAATGAAAATTGTCGGTAAAAATAGGGTGTTTTGGTTGAAATGACATACTTATCCCTAAGTATTGACAAAGATCTTGTGTTGCCGAAAGCTGATGGTGACACTGTTAAAAAATTTCATGATCGCCAATCATTTCTATGTCCCTTTGAAAATAATGCACGGAATATGTATTTCCTCTCCTAGTGTCGTTATCAGGACATGAATGTTAAAGAAATACAATTTACTAATAATAATGATATGAGAACCAAATAACGTGTTTTCCAGACGAGGCTTACTTTTCCAGTAATTTATTTGTGTAAATTCTCTAAAATAAGTTAAGTTTGTTAAACTGGGTAATCTGATTGAAGTAAATTAGAATAATGCAAGATTGCCGGAATATAATCTATTCTAATTAGCATCCTAAAATAGTAAACAACTACATTGATAAGTATAGTTAGTGGGAGGATTTGATAACGCGTCCATATCAAGTTTGTCATTGTTTGGTGGTACCACAGAACTATTCAAAGCAACAATTATTGATTTCCAGTGAGGTATTTGTATGGAAAAGGTGTATTTTTCTCTCTATAAAGTGCATAGAAATATAGAATCACTTTTTTCATGATAACTTTAATAAAGTGTTTAATGCTTAATTATGACTTAGACAGCTGGTATTGTACTTAGCCAAAATTAATTAACACAGTTAATATATTTCTATTTCTGTTAATAGATTGTTGGTTTTAGACTTGTAGATGCTTGGGAAATCCATATTAGGTTGTACAGAATGGACCGTTACTCGTTAGCAGAGATTCTACAGTATAGATGTTATCGTAATATATTTCAGTGGGAACTTGAGTGTTGGACTCCTTGACGGTACTAATGCACTTTATATTTTCTCATGCACTTCGCTGCTTATGAAAAGTTACACTTTTGCTAGAAACTAATGGTCTTTGGAACTGAAAATGTGTTAATTAGAGAAATTTGACCACATGAGTCAAAAGGGTCAATCATATGAAGAACAGTACCTCTCACACAAGGGAGGTTGATTTTTGTTGGTGGTATTTGTGTTTTTTTTTGGTTGTATTGCTAAGGGCTTGCTTGGAATGAGAGTAATTATTAAGGGAGGAATGAGAGCTAAAATAAGAAGAAATGGGAGGAGATTGGTGGTTAGTGGTGGTTGTGGAGGGTGGAAAGAGGAAGTGGGGGAGGAATTATTACCTCCATATGGAGGTAATGCATTACTTGAGGGGGGAGGGGAGTAACAATTACTCTCTTAATGGAGGGACTATTACACTATTTCTCCATTTCTATCCATTTTTATCTCCAACTCCCATCCCTTCCCTCCATTTTTTAGTTCATTTTAGCTCTATTACTCCCTTAATTATTACTTCCATTCCAAGCAAGCCCTAAATTTAATATTTATTGTAATGAGAGGTATTAAGCTTCTGTGAATGCTTTTTGACTGATGGCTGTTAATTCTGTGAGCCTATCAGCCTATGTGTTGTGTTAGTTGTGCCTTTGCTTGTTTTGCTAATTATGCTCTCTAACTAGGTTTATGATTTTCATCATAAATACTCCGTAGTCGTAAAGACTGATGGATCTATTTCGTAAACTTGTGTGTCAGGAAAGGATCATCGGAGAAACCGAGTGGCAAATGCATACTACTCCTTATTTATGGCTGTTGGAAATATCCTTGGGTTTGCCACAGGATCATACACTAAATGGTATAATATCCTTCCATTCACTCTCACACGTGGTTGCCGAGAAAGTTGTGCCAATCTCAAGGCGGCGTTTCTTATAGACATCATTTTTATCGTAATAACAACATATATAAGCATTACGGCTGCCCATGAAGTTCCGTTGACTAGCAGGGACAGACCCACATCCATTTCTCAAGGATCTCAACAATCTAGCCACACTGAAGAAGCCTTCTTTTGGGAATTGTTTGGCACTTTCAAATTTCTCTCGGGTCCCATTTGGTTGATTCTTTCGGTTACTGCTTTGACTTGGATTGGATGGTTTCCATTTCTTCTCTTTGATACTGATTGGATGGGCCGGGAGGTTTATGGTGGTAACCCAGAAGAAGGTATTGCCTATCATAAAGGAGTGAGCACAGGTGCACTTGGCCTAATGTTGCAGTCAGTTGTTTTGGCCATAACCTCTGTGTTGATGGAGAAACTTTGCAGAAAATTGGGGTCTGGAATTTTGTGGGGTGTGTCGAATATTATAATGTCGTTGTGTTTTATAGCAATGCTTGCAATTGCTTTTGCGGTGAGTAAGGCAGAATCCTCAGGCTATAGTACCCCGTCAAATGGCGCTGTTATTGCCGCTGTGACCGTTTTTACCGTCCTTGGGATGCCGCTGGCAGTAAGTTACTATTCACTGGAAATGGTACCTGTATTCTTTTAATTTTTGGTGCTTAATAAAGTTTTATAATGGTCAACATATTATTAAACACCATCAATCCATCACTGCATATCATATGCATATACGAGCAACATTTTCTGGCACTTGTTAAAATCTCGAAGCTTGTAATTTTGATCCCCAAGTTAAATTGTGTTTAGGAGAGGATACCTTGTATTTTTTCTCTGCTTTAAAGTGCTAATGGGTAGTATAAACCTCAAAAAATATTCTATAATTGTGATGATAAAATTAGAAATAAATAAGAGAAGAGCATGCAAATGAACATTGATGCAGGGTTATCAATGGATATCAGTGCTAAATAATTTGGTCGGTTGCTATAGTGAGCCTCATATATTTTTTATTAATTTTTGTATGAATAAATAAGTAACAAGTCTGTCTTTCCGATTGCAGGTCACTTATAGTGTCCCCTATGCATTGGTATCTGCCAGAATTGAATCTCTGGGGCTTGGGCAAGGTAACTTTCGCTTAATCTCTCCTTGTAAATTTCTGAAATGTAAATTCTTAAACGGGAGTGCTGTTTGCTGCAGGGTTATCAATGGGTGTCCTTAATCTTGCAATTGTGATTCCACAGGTTGGATTTCTAAAACTATAAACTGTTATTACCTATTGTTCTTGTTCTGCGTATTTTGAGTTGTTATTTTAGCTACTTTTGTTGATATACCAAGAGCGGAAACGTAACAAATAAACCGAAGAGGAAGATTGGGTGAGGATTAGTGCTTTTGTTAGGCATTCGAGTCTTGTATGCATTAATCACTTTTAGTAGCCCTAAACGTTGATGCTTAGGGTTGAGCCGGTTGACCCCTTGTAAAGGGATACTGATTTTAAAATTGGAAATGGATTATGTTCACATTGAGCTGCATCACATCTTTAATTTTTCGATCACATTGTGAAAGTGCTATAAGGATATGGGTAGAGAACCACCCCTTCTCTCCTTTTTTATTTGGAAATAAATGTTGGAGAACAAAGAAGTGGATGAACACGCAGTGCTACTTCTCTTTTGTAGTTTTGTTACCCTGAGAAGTTCCCCCTTTAAGACACAGCCCTGCTGCAAATTACTCTTGACCGGTCCTTAGAAATAGGCAGTGGCGTAGCTACCTAGTAGCATGGGGTAGCAGCCGCTACCCCAAATCCCGAAAATTTGACTAAGAAGATGAAATTTTGCTACTCCATATATCGCTGATATGTGTCAGGATAAATAAATAATACGTTTCTAAGATAGCATTAGAATGTACATGGTCTAATGGTAAAGTATAAGTACATCTCTCACGAGAGTCGGGTTCGACTCCTACAATAAGCAATTTTTTTCACTTGTTGAGTTGTGTATTGCTTGTATATGGTGGTACCCACATTATCTTTTAACCCCCTCGAAAGTTCGCTTAGGCTCGTTTATAATTTTTTTGTATAATCTTTATATTGTAATATTATTATTATTTCAAATTATATTTTATTTGGACATTTATATAAGTATGTTATAATATAATAATTTTTAATATTTTATAATTTTATTTGTTTTTCACGAGCTTGAGCCAAAAAAATGCTTAATGAAAGGTCTTAACTACCTAGGATTTGAGGCACCGTCATTCCCATCAACAACCACGTCAATTATTGCGAATTTTTTTTTTTCATATTTACAAATTGAAAGTGTAGTTCTTATTGAGCAACAAAAAAAAAAAAACGAATTGTTTATAAAAAAATTCTACGTTGTTATTTTCGCTACCCCAAATTTTCAATCCTGACTCCGCCCCTGGAAATAGGTCCTCCATCCAATATGTTTATTAGGAGATACAGAGATTAATATTTCAATAGAATACTTCTAATATTGTCTCTATTTAACATTGATGATCGAACGACGACAGGCATCAACATTAACCTACATTCTTATTACAGTAAAAACTATTTGCAACTATTCAAAATTTTAACTTGAAAACCGTTGGTCATAGTAAGCCAACATTATAAAATTTCCTTTGTATTTAACATATAATGTGAAATTTTAATGGTTAAATTTGTTGACGAAGTTAAAAGGGGACAATCATGAAGTTCATCCTTTGCCGAAAAAATAGGCTGTGTTTGATCATGAAGAATTAAGGTATTATGTGGCTATCTTTTACTGAGACTTGTAGGCAGGCATAATTCAGTAGTTATCATTCGGCAGTAATTGTATTACAAGTATTCTGTTTGTTTCGCAATGTTCTTCCCATTTGGCTTTTTGAGTCAAAGTTCCTTAACTCTTGACATAGTATGTATGGTTTTTGAAACCTTGTAAATCAAATCGAAGAACCTTGTGAAGCGTGTCATTTGTCCCTTAATTAATTTTGAGGGCATATTTACTGTCGAGACTTGTATAAATTTGGTTTTGTCCACACATCGTGGGTTTCACCCGGGTTTTGCTAAGCTCTTAACATAATAGGAAGTAGTCGGTAGGAAAATTTTATGAACAGAAGAAATTATGTATTGGCAGTAAGCTTTGATGTTCAAGAATCAATATCAAATAATGTTTAAATTCTATGCTTGAATGACCGAGAACATGGATGTTACATGCAGGTGATTGTGTCTTTGGGAAGCGGGCCGTGGGATCAATTATTTGGTGGCGGAAATTCGCCAGCCATAGCCGTGGCAGCAGTGGCCTCTTTTGCGAGTGGACTCATGGCCATATTGGTTCTGCCTCGATCCAGAGCCGAGAAAACCAGAACGCTTGGAATGCATGTTTGAGGTATCTCTGTACAGTCCTTTTGTAGCTATTCATACACATGAATGGCAATTTGTGAATGCCCAGAATATGTACAAAGTGTAATTCTATTTTTTTTTTTCTAATAAATAAATTTGTTCAGTTATGATCACAGCCACTTTTCGATTGCTTCTATCAGCTGCATTTGTAACTGATATGCTGTATTGGAATTAGAAAAGTTTTTGGCATGTGGAAGATCGAATTTTGGGATGCTTCTGTAGTTCTGTGTAGCGATCACTTCAGCCACTTTTCGATTACTTTCCTTCCAATCATTTGTTACCTTTGGTTAATATATACCTTACACAAAGCGTGAAAGTAGTAAATTAACCCCTTAACTTAGTCTAATCGTGAGATTCAACCTTTTAAATTGGGGTGATTAGGCCCCTTAACTTTTGCAAAAAGTGAAAATAAGCCCCATTTCAAAATCTCATAAGAAATTCATTTTCTCATACTGTAAAAACCAAAATTAGTTATGTTTTATTTAAAAAAAAAAGATTGGATTTTTAAAATGTAAATTAAAATTATGTTTTAAATTCTGAAAAAAAAAAATGAAAAATTTTATTTTATTTTATTTTTTTGAGAAAAAAATGTTTTTTATTAAAACATTTCTTTGTTACCAGAAAAAACTTTAGACAATTAAAACCAGGTACATATTTTCAGAGTATTCAAGTTTATTTTCGAAAAAAAATGACATACTGTATATTTTTTAAAGAATTGTTAACAATTTTAGGAAAAATATTTAGTTGTTTTATAAAATTTAAATATTTTTTTATAAAATAATTTAAAATTTTCTCTAATTGATGTTAATTCATTTTGGATTATGATTTAAATTGTTATATTATTATTTTTTTATTGAATTTTGATTGTATATTTTGTTAAAAGTATAATCAATTTCACTTTTTATATATGATATATTGAATTTCTCATGAGATTTTGGGTAAAGAGTTTAATTTCACCTTTTATATAACTTATGGGGCTTAATCACTACAATCTACATTTATGGGGTTTAATTTCACAATTAGATTGGGCCTCAATTACCACTTTTGCGAAAAACATAAATAAAAATAAAAGTTAAACAAACGAACAACTAAGGCAATATAGAAAGATATTCTAAGAAAACTCACATTCCGTTCTTTTTTTATTTTTTTTTATTTTTTGGAAATCCCAAGAACCGGTATTATCTCATATCATTACGAACATTCAACGCATCGTTTTCTACAAAACTAAGAAAACAGCCTTCCCACATTTTCCTACCAAAACAAAGACCCGGAAAATGAGCTAACGAGTGAGCAACACGAGTACAGCTACGATTGACAAAACGTCAAAATACATTATCTAAGTTACGACAAAGGCTTCGAATCTCCTCTACAATCAAGAATAAACTGCTTCGCCCCATCTTTCCTTCACGCAAGATATCGATGACGGTTTTGCAAACACTCTCCATAACAACTTATCGACTTCTTCGCCTCATAGCTTCCTTCAAGCCCTCCAATAACGCCTCTGTCTCCGCCTCCTCAACCTCAGTCATCCCACTACGACTCACAGCCATCGCCCATACAACACCCTCATCATCTCCCCTACAAATAGCCCTCATCCCAATTTCCCCGCCCTTCTTCACACCAAACGTCACAACAAATGATCATTACCCACCCCTCATCAACTCGACACCAATCACCTCCTCCCCCTATCGCCCCCTGCTCCTTTGAACATTGCTACCACCACCAATGTTTTTGTCCACATCAACCATCCCCTTCAACACATCTTTCACTCGTCTGGCCACTTCATACACTTCCACTCTCCATCCATAAAAAAACCAATTCGTTTCTCGCCTCCCAAATTGCCCAACATCCCATCATGACCTTCCCTCGCTCCTCCGCCTCTAACTCCCTCCACATATCCTCCACCCACTCCCTCGCCTGCTCATTCCCTTCTTCCTTATTTATCTCTACCCCTAACCCATCCCAAACCCCTCCCACCCACCCACCCACCCTAACAAAGTGAAGACAAGTCTCTATCTTGCTAAGACAAAACGGACACACCACATCTGAACTATGAACCCGTCTCGCAATATTTTCTTTCGTAGGTATCGCTTCCCTACAAAATTGCCAGAAGAATATCTTAACACGTGGCAGTACATCCGTTCCCCACACACCTTTCCAAAACCACTTCGACCTCGTCCAATCAGATGGGCCCTGCTCTTCGACCTCCCCTTTCATGAGGGCTCGCTATGCCGATCGAACGGTATATATACTATCCTTCTCTAAAGGCCGGCTCCAAATATCTTCGTTGTATATACTGCTAAGACGAATAATAAAAACGACATCCTGCTCAAAAGGTAAAAGCAAAGATCGTACCTTTTGCGAATCCCAACTCCTCTCATCTGCTCAAATCAGGTCTGCCACCATCATAGCCTCACTTTCGTTCACTCTATGCGATAATACAAGTTTTGAGTTGGACCCCTTCAGCCAAGGATCACCCTAAATCTTTGTGCCCTGGCCATTCCCTATTCTCCTAATAACGCCCTTATTCACCACGACCCTAGCCTCCCAAATGCTCTTCCAAGTGAAGCTTGGATTGTGTCCCAAATCAGCATTCATGAACGACCGCCCACAGTAGTACTTGGCTCTCAGCAACCTCGCAAGCAATCTATCAGGTTCCGTAATAAGCCGTCACGCCTGTTTACCCAGCAAAGCCATATTAAATTTGTGGAAATCCCGGAACCTAACGCCCCCTAAACTCTTCGGCTTACAAAGATTACGCCAAGCAACCCAAGAAATCTTTCGCTTTCCATTCTCCGAGCCCGCCAGAATTTTGAGACCATCTACGGCCTTCTTCTCCGGCTTTCACCGGTGAGGACCCTATTGTGGTACCAACTCAAGTGATAAGATAATAGAGTAAGCGTGGACGTTCTAGAGAGACTTCCAGTGGGAGTTCGAGCTTGATCGCTATCCATTCTCATTGCAACCATCCTGGGGGCGGAGCGTACCAAAAATGATTGTGAGAATTCCGAATAGGAGATGCGACCATCACGACTTGGCTTTGCTTCTCCCGGAGATCCAGGATCTCTTAGGTAGGGTTTTCCTCCCCCAAGGAAGTGATGATTGATTCTTGCTTGCATGTCGTGGACATAGGACGGCGCATTCCTTGATGCCATGTGGAAAAGGTAGTTGTGGCCGATTATGGTTACGGCGAGGAAAGCTTGAGTTAGAGATTGAAGAGGGTATTTACCCCACATAATAAGTACTCACGAGAGGGCCTGTTTTATCCTGTTTTTACCGCTTTCGGGTTCACTGAAGCTCTTCACAAAAGTTAATCGAGAGTTTGAACACACTTATAGCATATGTAGAGAGTGATTGGGCAACTACCTTTATCATAATTTCTCTACGGGCCTTTGACAACAACATCCCTCGCTACCCTTGTAATTTCTTACTAAGCTTGTCTCGTAACAGACTCGTTAGGACCGTTTTGAATTTCCAAGAACAGTAGGAAAGCCTAACTACCTCCCTGGATTATCCATCACTCGCACTTCCAGTTCCATCGTCAACAACTCCTTTCGCTCTCCACTTACACATCGACTAAAATATGTGGTCCTTTTATCAAGGTTCACCTACTGACCCGAACCATCTCATAATCAGCCAATATACCCTACACCACACGAACTTCATTTATATTTGCTTTCATGAAAAACAAGCTATTATCCACAAACAAAAAATGTGATATCAGAGGAGCCTCATTCGCAATTTTAACCCCATGTAAAGCTTGTGTTTCAGTAGCCCGCCTCATAAGACTCGAGAGAACTTCAGCACATAATGTAAAGAGGTATGGCGATAAAGGATTCACTGACGGAGGCCTCTTCCTGAAACAAATTTCCGAGGTGACTTACCATTAATTAAGACCGCAAAGGAGACCATCGTAACACACATCATAACCCTATTAATCTACCCATCATCATATCCTATACTCTTCAAGACTCTATTCAAAAATCCCTAGTCTACCCTATCATAAGCCTTTGCCATATCAAGCTTGACCGCCATGTGCCCTAACCATTCTGAGTATTCTTCAAATGATGAAAAACTTCAAAAGCAACTAAGATATTATCAGTGATTTTTAATACTACGGTTTTCTAAGTCTATGGGTACTCTATCGAGTGGGGTTTACTCTGTCAAGTAAGTATGTTTTTACGCAAAACAGTAGGTGACCTGATGGGTACTCGATCGAGTACGTGTGACACTCGATCGAGTAAGGGGCACTCGATCAAGTAAGTCACTTACTCGGTCGAGTAAGTGCGTCTTACGGGTTATTTTAGTCGGGTTTTGTTAATAACGCGTGATTAATAAAAAAGGTTTCCGTCATTCTCTTTAATCACTTTTTCACCTTTCTAAAACCTTTCAAAAGAAAAGAAGTTACGTAGTTCTCTCTTGTCGCGTTGTTAGCAAATCCCAAGGGCTAGGATCGTCGGATTGTCTTGTTCTTTACGCCGTTGTGATCGTCGTGTCAAGGGTAAGCTTCTTGTATAATTTTTATAACATTTCATTGAGTTTGGTTAAAATCCTAATTGGGTAGTTTTGGGGGTTTTTGGTGTATTGTGTGGATTTGGTGGTAATTGTATGTATATGTGCTATAGGAGGAGGATTCGTAGAGGAAAGTTACTGATTAGCTGCTGTGACGGTCTTTTGGTTGCTATTCCAGGTAGGGTTTCCCTACTCAGTATTGTTTACATGGTATGGTTGAGGATTGATTGTTGTTGTTAATGTATATCATATCGGTATTGAATTTGGTGATTGTTGATTGTATAGTTAGTTGTATAATTCTCTGTGGTTTGCGAGGTGCGTCCTCGGCTGAGTGGAGTCACTTGCGGAAGTGGCTTCACACCCTTAATTTGCCTTCTGTGGAAGCTGCCACAGAAGGGATGTGCACATTAAGGAACTTGGGTTTATCGCTCGGATGAGATGAGCGGGGCTTAGGTGGGACGGCTGCGGTCCCCCACTGGCGGTGTGGAATACTTGTTGCGATGGGTATTCTGGCAAGACTACACACTTTAGTGTGTAGTCAGACGTGTGGAGTTGTGAAGGAGATTGGTTGGTTAGTTTGGATTGTATATTGGTTCAGCTGTATTGTTTTATGTAATTAGTACTAACCCGTTTAAATGTTTTAAAAACCGTGGTGATTCATTCGGGGATGGTGAGCAGGTATTGAGCAGGTATGAGTTGATGCGCATGGGATAGCTGGGTTGAGTCGCCACGAGCTATTTAGAAGTCTTCCGTTGTGTCATAAACATTCTTTTACTTTATTTCAGTTGGTTTGACAGTTTTGAGAAACAGTTGTATTTACTTTATCAGTTTTGGTTTTGGACTTGTATCACTTTAAACATATTTAATAAAGTATGTTTCTTTATTGTCTATTTGATATACAATGTCTCGGAAAACCGAGATGGTAGCTCTTCCATGCTTGTAAGTGGTCCTGGTAAGGCACTTGGGATATGGGGGTGTTACATGATTAACCTCCTCGACGTGAACGCACTTTGATTTTCCGACACCACATCGCCAAGAAATTGTTTTATTCTATTAGCCAACACTTTTGAAACAAGCTTGTACACAACACTACAAAGACCAATCGGTTGAAATTCCCCCTTTGTACTAGGAATTTTAACTTTTGAAATTAACACAATAAAAGTCTTATTACTACCAGGCGGAAGCGGCTCTCCCCTTAAGACTCGTAAAACTGATTTTAGAACCAATGGCCAACAACATGCCAATACGTCTGGTAAAAGAGAACAATTCATCATGTCCGGCCCTGGTGCTTTAAGAAGATGCATCTGTTCTAGAGCCATAAGCACTTCATCTTCCGTATATTCCGCCCTCAAAATAAAGTTCATAGAATCCGATACCCGTCCAGCCACTCCATCCAAGACCTCTTCAAAATTCTCTGGCCTTCCTGTAAGAAAAATATTAGAAAAATATCCACATGCCACATTCTCTATCTGTTCAGCCCTTTTACGACATCTCCCCTCGTCATCGATCAACTTCAATATCGTATTTTTCTCTCGCCTTTGTGTAACTTTCTTATGAAACTACTTAGTGTTTTTATCCACTTCACGAAGCCATGAAGCACGTGATCGTTGCCTCCAAAACAATTCTTCTTGCTTGAGAAGTTTAGCTATCTCTTTTACTAGATGATTCCTCTCTTTCACTCGAGCTGCTAATCTCATGCCCTCATTTAGAACACTAAGCCTTCTTCTCTTCTTCTAGATATTACGCATGATCTTACCGATACTCATCCCTTTCCATGCCATCATCTCTTCCCCACACCTTCGCAACCTGTCCAGAACATTATCATTCTCAACCCCGCACCAAGCCCGCGTAATAGTTTCCTCGCACCACTCTTCCCGTACCCAAGTTTGCTAGAACTGAAAAATTTCCTCCCACCCTGTTTCCCCTCATCACGCTCCAATCTCAACTTAATCAGCACATGGTCCGACCATTCCTTTAGAAGATGTTGGAGTCTCGCATAAGGAAAATGTAAAACCCTCTTCTTACCCGACCAAGGTAATTGGGAGATGTTACCATCTCGGCTCGATTTCCCGAGGCGGTAAATCGGAGATACAATCAAGAAACATTTATTATAAATGATAAGTTTAATGATTACATAAATGTAAACAAATGAATAAATGTGAACTATACAAATTACAAGTCGACTACCATCTAGGTCATCTATGCTATGCTACTCGACTCCGAGTCCAAGGTGCAGCCTAAATCCCGATCACGTCAACAAGCAAAACCTGTACTCAACCTGCTCCCCATATGATCAGAAATATCATATGGATCGACACAGACCACCCCGGAAATAGGTGACAATTACACAGACACACAAACGTCAGTTTCAATAAATAAAATGTGACACAACTCAGAATGTGTGAGTATGCAACATGACTATAACATGAATGAGACACTATCAAACAACAACCACTCTGGTACCGGAACACGCCCAGACGTACCCATAACCACCACGGTGCATCGGATACACCCGATATACCGACAACCACACCGGCACAGGGCACGCCTAGACATACCAACAACCACAAATAGTTACCGGACACTCCTAGACGTCCGGTCCTGGAAGCCAACCTTATCCCCTGCCAGACGTCGTGTCTCAACCGCACGAGTCCCTCCGTAACTCAAGCCATTAATGTGCACATCCCTCTTGAAGTGGGAAGCTCCAAGAGGCGACTCAAGCCTAAGACGGTCTCCCAACCAACTTACGTCTCCACTACAACAAGTAATCCACCATGTTCTCCGACAAACAAGACAATACAATAAATGCAAGATACCATATAACAGGCCAATTACCGACTCATTCAATGCAATTGATGACTAATGACTCATTTAGCAAATAAACACAATATTGAAACTGAGTAGGATAAACCTACCTTTTAGCAAATCCCACTAAACAATAAAGCAACCAGATACAAATATGCTCCTCCATAAAATAGGCACCTAATTACGATAATTAAATATAATTACTAACTAAACTAATTAAAATAAAATTATATAATTTAATATAATTAAATTCAAATCCCGACTCGTTCCCATTATTTAATAATTAAATCCCGACTCATACTCTTACTCCCTCCTAGCCCGACAACCACCACCTACGCCCCCGCCGTGAACCACCACCACTAGCCGTGGTGGACCACGGCTAGCAGCTCACGACCACCAAACAGTGGCGACAACAACAAGGACCAACAATAACGACAATAACACAATCCAACCAACACCAACACCGTACAACAACACTCACACAAACCACCACTAGACCGGCCACCACCACCATCGCCCCACCTAGACACGGTGATCGCCACACATGACCACCACCATACCCGACAACCACAACAACACCAACGACAACATCAACATAGAACAACAACAAATACAACACGACACAACCCAACTCGCCGCCCCCTCTTTTACCCACGATTCCCGCCACCTATAACCACCTAACCCAAACCCAAGACCACCATTGTGACCTCCTCACTCCCCTCGACGCAACCCACCCAAGGTCAGCCCAAAACAACCACGAAAAGTGGGTCAAGAATCCATCATAAGGCGGTCGAATAACAACAACAAAACGCCTTATTTATCCACGGTCAAACCCGATTTGGGTGGTCAACAGGGTCAAGGAGGTGGTCAACGGCAGTCTATGGCGGGCCAAGATCGAGGCGGTTTAATTAAAATAATAAATAAGCTAGTGTGAGACGGTTTTACCTTACGATTCCGAGGCGGAGGGACGAAATCTCTTTCTTTCTCTTCCTTTTTATCTCTTCCTCTCATTGTGTGGATTTGGTGGATATTATGAGATTATGTTAGGATAAGGGTGGGGTGCATAAGGTAGGGTGGAGTATATAAGGTGGGTGGACGTTTCTAGCAACCGTCACAATTACTACCGTCTCGAGTTAATTATTATCGCATATTATTATTATTAACAATATTATTATTATTATTATGATTATTATTATTATGATTATTATTATTATTATTATTATTATTATTGTTATCATTATTATTATATTATTCCGTCTCATACATAATTCGTATAAAATAAAATATAATATTATTTATATAATTATAAAATAAGGGTATTAAAGTCTTCCCCCCTTAAAACGAACTTCGTCCCCGGGTTCACCTCACTCTCTCTTTTCCCAATTATACCGCAAGTCTCATCACCGATTCTCATTCGCTCTCTCTTGGCTCACATGTCTATCAACCGTTCTTTCTAAATACCACCCTCATCCTAAAGTTCTTTTCTCAACTCTCATTACTTCCTCTCATTCCGTACTTCCTCTTTCCTTAATTTATGAATTGTTACATTCACTCCTCCTTAAAGAGAACTTCGTCCCGAAGTTCAACTATCAAGCCTCATAATGTGTTCTCATACGATCATTAATAAATTCCACAAATGACTATGTTCCAGGTTCAACATTCTATCTTACTCATTGCAACTCCATAATCAAACCTCATGAAGTTACAATTCCATTGATCTAATCCCCCATC
Organism: Silene latifolia; assembly: GCF_048544455.1. Classification (NCBI taxonomy): domain Eukaryota; kingdom Viridiplantae; phylum Streptophyta; class Magnoliopsida; order Caryophyllales; family Caryophyllaceae; genus Silene; species Silene latifolia. The sequence continues at coordinate 24,361 of NW_027413443.1, read as the reverse complement.
TACAAGCCTCCAAAAGGTCAAGCCCCAGGTCAAACCAACGGTTCCGATCTATAATCCTATAAGCCACTCCCAATTCATGTTGGCTATGTATACGTATCTAACACGGGGTATAACTCGATTATTATTACGCATCTATATCACGTGTAATCTCATACATTAACATGTATGCACATCAATCACGAATATGCAGACTCCATGAAACAATAAATTAATACAAATCATAATGTGACTCAACCATGAACAACACTTCCATTTCCACACACCATGCCACACATGTACCGCGTCAAATCCACCACATGATCACACATGTGTTTCCATATCCGTTCCCATCTATCACCAACACTTCTACTCATACGGAAGATCATAATGCACAATCATGAAAATGACCACTACGCGATACATACTTTACACATTTCATCTTACTTTTACAAAACCAAATAAATCACGTCGATTAATGATAAGGCTAAAGTCGTATCACCTCAATCAAAATAATCCCAAATGGACACTAAAAATGCAGATAGTGAAGTCTGGGGTCGAACTACAAGGAAACGTGACAAACTGCTTATTACATATGAGTAGATTATAGACTATTCGGTCACAAAGTTGATTTATTTGGTTTGTAGTAACTAAACGATTTTAAATTAAGACGATATCAAATATATAAAACAAGTCTAGGGATTCCGGTTCACAATGAATATCAATTAGCGTATTTAGGGTTAATTAAATAACATGGACTGACTATCTAAGGCTATATGTCTGGTCAGTACTATATATCCTTCAGATCTGCACTTAGCATGCGGTCTCTATAACTAAGTCGTTCTACCTAATTATTGTAAGCCTTTATTAGCATTAATCCGGTCGGCAATAATACTAATTCGCGACACTAACTAATTAACCCCGACCGGTAATTAATCAATTTGATTGATAAACAAATAATAGGCGATAGTAGATCTAAGCAGCTAATAAATTCATTAACCCCAATTAATATTCATCGATCCCCTTCAACCCTAGATGGAGAATTAGCTACACATAACAATAGAAAGAACGATAAACATAATTAAAGAAAACATAAGAATAGAAATTAGAAATACCGACAATGATTATTAATTGGAAGATTAAAGATATGAACGATCTTGCAAGCAATAATATAAAAGAGTTTTTAGAGAGGAAAGTTAAACTAAACTAAACAAAACTAGGATTCTAGAATAGTGAAAAACATCCCCTAATTATTGTGTAGAAGTTTCCTATTTATATTATTACATAATAATTAATTAAACCAATTTAAGGAAAGTTTCGTAAATAATATGTCAGACTAGGATACTCGATCGAGTGACTTCAGAAACTTCAGCTTATCTTCGTATCTTCTCCTTTTCTCTTCTCTCATTCTTCCTGTACTCAGTCTTGTCGACTCTGCGGTGCTCATTATTATCCAATTGCTCCACAAATGCATCCAATCTATATTAAAACACCAAAAGACGGAAGTATCGACATTTTTAACATAAACGGCATATAATCAACATGTTATAGCACAAAACCGTCTCAAAATAAACCAAGGGGAGGCATAAATGTGTATATAATTATGACTCATCAAACTCCCCAAAACCAACTCTTTGTTTGTCCCTAAGCAAAGTACTAACATAATACAAATGGTGAATGAATAACTCAGAGCTAATGTTAATGCACATACAAATCCCAAGCTATTCATATCTATAACAAAGTAATGACCAAAGTGTACCAATAAAACAAATTTAAAGGCACGGGTAATAGAAAACGATAGTCAAGTCCCAAGATGTCATGATACCTTAATATAGACAAAAACCAAATACCTTTCAATCTTGCAAGACAAATTAGTCGGATTCTCGTGGATTCACTCATGCACTCATAAAGGGTGAGTTATATGTAAGATAGAAAAATTAAGACATTCACTCAACTTCCTCAAACATGCATGCATTCTAATGTGATAGAAATTTCCCCAACTAATACGCATTTACAATAAAGATAAGAGTAATTGTATGAAGGACAATAGGGTGGCAAATGAGTAAATGGTATAGAAGTGGTTTGTGCCAATGCACGTATGAATATGTGAGGCTAAGATGGTAGTCGCAGCCACACTTGCTAACCAAAACCAACTCTTACAACGATAAGCATAAACAGACTCAACTAGAGAAATTATCTCAACTTTAACAACATATGAGAGGCTATGACTTACTCTACAAAAATGCATTTGACTCTAGCAAACCCCCTTATAATCTCTTAATAAAACCAAATGAAGCAATCTCTTTTTTTTCGCTTTTTTTTCTTTTCTTTTCTTTTCAATTCTTTTTTCTTTTTTTTTTTTTCTTTGCTTCATATTTTTTCTTTTTCCATCATAAGAGATATAACACAATTGCTACAAAAATTTAAGCTACTACCCACATTGACATCAAAAGTCCCATTCCCAACCAAAGTAGCAAAAATAGACATGAAACTCAAGCAACTACGACCGTCCCGATAAGGTAGGCAAATTTTAGGATTGTAGCTATTAGATGGGATATAAAACGGCTACAAGGGTTCAAACGAGCTAAACAAAAGATAATGTATGACTTATTTGAACGGTACGAACGCCTTTCCTCATGTACTTAATAATATGAACGCGCAAAAATTAAGAAACTAATGTCACACTTATGCAGTTTGATATTACACATTCCACAAGGAGAACCACACTCAAGCCTAATTGACAATGAGACTAGTTTATTAATGTTCCCGGCCCAGAAAGCTCTATAGACCTCATAAATTTAAGTGGTTTACCAACATAAATTTGTCAAATCTAATTAGCATAAGGCATGTCATTACGGTCAAAACTTGAGTTATGAGCTTTGTTTTCATGAATAACTAGTCAAAACAATGTAAATGGATAACTATTCTGGGATTCAAGTGCAAAAATAATGCAAAGTATCATCATTGCTAAACAATTCACCAAGACTCGACACAAACAAAGGGAAAAAACATATTTTTGGATTTTGAATTTTTTTTATGGATTTTTTTTTAAATTTAAAAGCACACAACATAAATAAATAATCTTCCCCAAACTTAAATGTCACAATGTCCTCATTGTGACCCTAATAAAAGACAAAGATCACAATAATCCAACAACAATATATAGGACACCACTAATAAGGGGAAAGAGGAAAGTAAATAACTAAAAAGATGATACAATAAAAAGAAAGTATAAAGAAGGATAATACCGGTTCAGATATAAAAGTTCCACCAAACGAGCTAGCTAGTGTGGACATGGGCCACAGGCCGGTCTGTGGATTTGGGCCACCTACCGATCTGGGTCACGGGCCACCTGCACGCTAAGCCAATCTGTGGACATGCAACGGTCTTTTCAAAGCCACGCTCGGTGACGTAAAAATGCTTTCGACCGGATCGCTTTAGATCGGTCGGTTTCGTCTCCTGGTAAAGGTCTCAAACGATATAGAGATGTTTGGAGTCGCCACCAAGCATTTGTGGGATGCTTGGAACCCGTTCGAAATCCACTTTATACCTCGGTCAAACGAAGCACAAAGAAGTGTTTGACATAGGTACTAAAGATAAAGACTCGTCTCCCTTTTAGCATTCTATGCCTAAAATGACTCTCGTACGCCCTGGATAAGGCCATCCACTATCCAAAGGTTCTGAGTAAGGGGTGAGGGTACGTATTGGAAAGCCCTTTAATCGGACACCCAATCCCGCCCGCGTTAGCGGCCTCTACTGATCGATCGTGGTTGTTTAAGTGCAAGAGTTGATAAAACGGTGTAAATGCATGAATGCACATCCAAAAGTGTTAACCTAACATGTGAGCTTTCTAAGTCGGTTTGTTAATCCAAATATCAAGCATAAGATGTCAAGTTGGATTTAGATTGATTTACATGTAAAAATGGAAATTAAACATCCATTTATCAAGTTCGGGTTATGATGCTTAACACGATCCATTTATTTAAAAAAGTGTGTTTAAATGACAAAGTGTAAAAACGTAAGCTTGTCAATCTGATCCGTCATGTATTCGAATAAACTGTAATTGGGATCTTCCTAGACAAGTGCTAAAACGAGATGAGCGTAGTGCCAGCGGCCCCATTGGGGCGAGCCTATTATCGCGAGGGAAGGGGCTCGCCTGGTTTATAAAAGATGAAAACAGAGGCCTTGGGGCGCGAGCCATGAGCCGAACCAAGAGACGTTTTCTTGCTGTAAAAAGGTTGTTTAAAACTATTTTAAAAGGTTGTTAAAAAAAGGTTATTTAAAACCGTATTTGTGATGAATGATTGCAAATGTTGTTTGCATGACTCGGAATAATTACTATTATGTTAGTAATATTAATTGTCGGATTTGCAAGTTTGAAAAGTATAATTTATAAATAAAAATGTAAAATGTTTGATTTGAACTAAATATGTTAAGTTCATTTATTTTTAATTAGTCGATATTTATCACCGTACTCGGATTAAACCGACATGGTATAAAGAACCAAGGGTGATTATGAATCATGACTAATATGTTTGCAAATGTAAATAAATGAGAAAAATGGTAAATAAAAGAAAAGGGTGTTAAAATACCCATTAAAATATAATTAACCATAATATCATCGAGTTACGGAATAAACCGTCATGGTATAAGGAACCAAGAATGATTTTTGTAATGGTCAAAATATTTGTCATAAAAATGAATTAAAATGGTAAAAACCGTAAAAGTAAAGAAGTAAAAATAAAAGAAAGTGTTGAAGGAAAGACGAACTCAAACACGTTTGAGTCTGACCTGGACACCCCATTGAGGCGCGAGGGTCTTTGCATAGCAAGGAGCTTCTATCTCCTCGCCAAAACCCGGTTTTGGCCTCCTAACCTATATTTGAATCGTGTTATACATTGTTCATGTTTATAAAGTTATGAAAATAGTAAAGACATGAAATAAATGAGTTGATTACACCCTCAAACTTACGTGTATTGATGTTTGCGAAGTAGATGACTTTAGAGACGGTTTTCTCGTTGTAACTAATCGCGATCAAAGAAGTTTAAAAACGTGCCTTAAAAAAGGATTTTGTTTTGAAAATGAGTTGAAAATATGTTGTTGAAAAACATTTTGATTAATGTTGAGTTGGTCGAATGGGTCAGTCGAATGCACGGCCACGGTACCAAACAAAATGTGTAAGGCTTGTGTTTACGATCGATAGGTCGTAAACACGTGTCGATTTTGTGACTTAAGAAGTCGGGTCTAGAAGTTTAAAGAAGAAGAAGGGGGCGGACTCTCGCGTGAATATTATGGGGTGTGAAGGTTGGTATTTATAGAGAAATGTGGGTGTGGTAGGTCGGTTGATTTTGTCAGGGAAATGTGTCCTCAACAATAGTGCGATCAAATGATTTAAATATCATTATTAAATCTCATTTTAAGAATACATGTGGGATGTAATATTTTACACCAATCGTCCACACATATCGGTAATGATTGGCGACTAGAGTTTGACATTACCGTGGTGCGACGGTGGTGATCAGCTGATCCCCTTAGGTCATACCTATAGGGAAATACTCTTAATTGATTATTTAATTAATCGTATACCGATACGAGTTAATTAAATTGCTTAAAATTGACGGATGATTTTGTGAGTAAAATTTACGTATCTTATTGTAAATATGATTAAATAAGACACGGTCTAAGTATCACAAGTTAATCTCTCTTAGCACGCATTATGAAATAATGTGTGGTTGGATAAGAAATCAAACGTTATTCGATATGGTTTGGACTTCAATCAAGTTACTTGATCCTTTTGGAGAATTTTATCATTTTGTCTAAATTATTTTTCCACTAAATCGAATCATATGAGATATGAAATGGTAAGGGTACCATGTTTGTAAGTTTTCACAAGAAACAAATGCTCATTTTTCCCTCTTCAATTATCACGAGTACGACGGGTTTGCTCATTCGTGAAGTGTCTTTCTAAAATACAAGTTTATTTTTAGAAGACAGAGTGAGAGAAATTATTCAAGAGCCACAAAGAATGCCACAGAGAATGTTATGTCGCAAGAAACCGGTCTTTCTTGGCTACATGAGACGCTTTGTGTAAAATATTGTTTTTTAAAACCTAGGAGGTTAAATTGGCTCACTTGTTAAAAATGATGAATTCATGCTACTTTTAAGAAAGTAAAGAGCTTATAACTTACAAAAAGAAATTGTTTGATTCAAGTTGATTACTTCGAAAGTAATCAAAAGGACTTACATAAGAGTGTTTAAGTCACAACTCAATACAAGGCTTAGAGCCATGAAAATCCGAAATAAAAAGGCTTGATTAGTGACAAAGGGTTTTGCACTAATAAAGAGATATTTCATAGCAAGATTAGTTGCAAAGGGTTTTGCACTAATTGAAATGCTTAAGTCTATTTGGATCTTCTTAGGGATTGTGTTTCATTATAAGGTTATGAAATACACAACAAAGTGAATCTAAAACCCACTTCTTCAATAGAAGCAATGTATTCAATACATGTCAGAAGTTTTATAGATTCTTGCAATCCTAAGATAATGTGAAACTTAAGAGAGGATCTTAAGTAGGACATAATTGAGTTAGAATCAACATTTTGATCATGTTATAAAACTTTTCTGATAAGTCGAGAAGTTGTGTTTATACATGGAGTTTAGTGGGGAGTTACTAATTTTTATTAGTCCGATATGTGGATGACATATTGATCATTGAGAATGATTTAAGAACTTTGGAGTATTATAATACATCTTGAATATCCGGATTTATGAAGATAAATCCACATGATATTAGCGTCAGTAAGAAGTCTTATGTTGATAAGATTCATGACTAGTTCAATTAAATTGAACATATTTGATTGATTCCATTTGCTTCCGCTGACGGATCAATTAAATGAGTAATGATGTATAACACTTCATATACTTTGAGTATGATGAATTGTTTTCAAAATCGAATTTAAGTAATCTTTACCAAGTAAGTTATAAAGATTACCCTTAAGTGCTTGCAGAAGCATTAAGGCTATGATGCAAAGTGTTTATGATGCAATTTTGTGTAAAGGTGTTACACAAGTGACAATTGACAATTGAGATTGCGCATGGTTCCCGACAAAACCATAATCAAAACACATTAGGATGGTTAAGATACCATTGTGGCTATGTTAATTAAGAAGTATATTTTCTAGAATCGTTCTAGGCAATAAAGAACAATGAGAGATATTTATAACGGAAATTGAGTACACTTGCGATCATGAGATGTGCAAGAAGGATGAGTCCCGCACACCGTGAAAACAGGGGAGCTATTCTTAGGCTAGAGGGCCTATGTCTTGATTGATCTCGACACGTATTTCGAAAGCTTTGTAATGCAAATGTATACATTACAAAGGAAAACGAGTATGTAGTAAGGTTGAGTAAGGTACAAGAAATTGATAAAAACCTACTAACCAAAGCCTTCTCAAAGGCTAAACATGATGAGTCATGTCATTTCAATTAAATTGAAATGAACAACTACGCACAAGATCAAATTAGATTATAGAACATGAAATAGTAATCGGGCATTGACTATTCATGTGTGATAATCGCATTTGTCGCTCGAGTTTTATTTTAAAACTCTTTTATTATACTTTGTTACATCCAAACGGGTTGTGGAGATAATTGAACCCCGTTAAAGTGAACACGGATTAACATTGTATTTGCCCATAGTTACTTGTATGAGGTGACGCCTCGAAGTAACTAGAGTGTGATGCGATTGATGGCAAGTTCATGCCATGAGTCATGTGAGATGACTAGTCGATCACATAGGCAGATCGTTAGAACATTTTGTCGCCCATGACCGCTTATAGAGTTCTGCAATTTATATAGCCTAGTCGTGCAGAGCTACTATAGTATTCAAATGAGTCGATTCTTTTGACTAAAGCCTATTCACCTAAGATAGCACAGCCTTTCATTAACTTTGATTTGTGTTACTACGACCTTCGTAAATGGGGTCAAATGGGCATATTTTTGGGTTATGATGGTCAGGGCTAGTCGAAGGGAATGAGTGCAATAGGAATTTTCCATCCCCTTGTCGTGGTTAAAACAATATCTCAAGGCCACTCGAGGAGTAATGAATCGGAAATGCGTACACGCTTTCTGAAGGTATCCAGAGGATAAATCCGGCAATCAGCTTATTCTCCGATCGAGGAAACCACTCTCGATATAATCACTTGCAAGTACGACCAAAGACACCTTGCACGAGTGGGAGATAGTAATAAGACAAGAGAATTGGTGACGCACACTTGTCGAGGACAAGTGGGAGATTATTGGGAAATGTGTCCTCAACAATAGTGCGATCAAATGATTTAAATATCATTATTAAATCTCATTTTAAGAATACATGGGGATGTAATATTTTTACAATTAATCGTCCACACATATCGGTAATGATTGGCTAACTAGAGTTTGACATTACTCGTCGCAAGCGACGGTGGTGATTGCTGATCCCCTTAGGTCATACCTATAGGGAAATACTTTTAATTGATTATTTAATTAATCGTATACCGATACGAGTTAATTAAATTGCTTAAAATTGACGGATGATTTTGTGAGTAAAATTTACGATCTTATTGTAAATATGATTAAATAAGACAATTTGCCCAAGTAATCGAACTATTTTATTACTTGATGAAATTATTGTTTACAAACAATTGAAAGGATGAATAAATTATTATAAATACAGTATGTTGTAGTTTATAATTTGGAAACATTTTTGGTACAAGTAATTACGAATTACTAGTCGATTTTGTAAATGACATATTTTATGAGTATGTTGATTTTTAATATGTTAAAAATACATTACAAATTCACATGTCAAAGTAACATATCACATATGTCACAATTGACAAATGACAAAATAAAATGGACCTTCCATTTTATCTTGTATGTACCGAAAATTAGAAGGAGATTTAGTGGAATAATTATGTTGATTATTTTAATATGGGAAAACATAATTATTAAAGCCTAATCTCTAGCCTTGCAAGCCTAAGCTTTTGAGAAGAGCAAAACTAAAGGCATTGGGCATGCTACCCAAGGCCATAATTTCGGCCACCCTAAGGAAAGAAGAAGAGTTTTTCTTTTTTATCATTATTCATTCACAATTCATACATAACATTTCTAGTGTAAGAAATGGTTTTCTCTCGATCTTGTGTGGAAACTCTAGAGAAATAAAAATCTCAAAAATCATTTTCTCTCAACCGAAATATATGAGAGAACAATAATATTTTGTGTCAAAATTTTAAGTAAGACTAATCTTAATACTAGATCATATTATTTTAGTCTTTAAGATGTAATCCTTGGGTATATGCTTTTGGGAGGGATTCTACATTTGAGTCCTTGTTCATCCATTTAGGAAAGCACAAGAACAAAAGAGAAGGAGATCTCTTTTGTGCCCATATGAACCAAAATCACAATGTAAGAACATGATTTCTCCTCTATTTTCATATTGTTTGCATGCATAAAATCCGTATTTAATTTTATGACAAATTAATTTCGACATATATGAGTATGTTAGTATGTATAAAGATCTACATTTCTTCTAGATTTTGCTTAGAGGCTAAGCAGATGGCCTAAAGAGGCGCGAGCCGCCGTGACGGAAATGGGTGTATTGTCCCTTTCAATTTGACGTGGCTAATTCTCCATCCATTGTTGATATGTTGCATTCATATAAGATGTCGTGTAACAATATGGGCATCTAATAAGATGATTTTGTTATTACTTGAGGTAGGTGTTTTGTGTGTTGACTTAGTTTGACCCGCGTGAGTCGGATTTGAATTTCGAGCCGCTGGTCTGTCGCTTTGACTTAATTAGGGTCATTTTAATGGAAATGACATGATGAAAACATTGATGGCATTATTTTAGACATTCGGATTTGGGGTTGACTCGGGTTGACTCAAGTTGACTCGAGTTGCGGTTTCGAGTTGGTTTTGGGTCCAAAGACGATTTTAACTCTAAATAGTGTTATTTTAATGTAAATGAAGTTCGAAAACTTTTGAATTCATTTTTCATATTCGAGTAGTGCATTAAACGCCTCATATATAGCCAATCCACGCACGCATATCAAAAAACACGCACACCGATCATCATCTGAGCAGTTGAAGGTGCAGACATCGGGTATCTACGCTAACCCCCACTTCGACCGAGGCTCGATTGGCGAAAAGTCAAACTACGATCTCCGTGGTAATCAAGATTACAACCAAGACCATCATGACGCCGAGGCGACTCAAAAGGGTTTCCTGAGCCAAGGACCCGCGCCGGACGGGCGACGCCGGGCGACTCGGGATTCGAGTCCAGGACCCGCCGAACATTTGTAGTCCGCGACTTCCTATTCGGTCGCTTAAAGTCCATTAGAGTACGTATAAAGGCTCGCCAGCCATATAAAGGAGTCATATCTGGGGCACCTTCGGGATATGTCCTTGAGTCTTTTTGCGCACAAAGGCTCGCCAACCGTGCTGAAGGGGCGCTTGGAGGCTCACACAGGAAGGAGTCATACCTTGAGGCATCCGAGGCATCTTCTGGATATGTCCTTGAATTGCTTCATGGCGTGCAAAGGCTCGCCACCCTGTTGAAGGCGTGCAGTGTTTTGAGGCTCACCACCAGGAAGGAGTCATACCTGAGGCATCTTCGGGATATGTCTTTGAGTCGTATCTTGTGTGCATGCAAAGGCTCACCAAATGATAAAGAGTCGCACCCGAGGCATCTTCGGGATACGCCCCGAGTTATATCTTTGCTTGACAAAGGCTCGCCACCTATACGCCAGTAAGGCTCGCCACCCATCTACGGTCGAATGATCGACCGTGGAAAATAGCATGTGTGGTGACATCTATTTAAAATCGCACTCACCGGGAGTTAGAAACTTCCTGACTCGGGAATATGAGTCGCCGTCACCGGGAGGTAGCGAAGCCATGTAATCGACGGTTAAAGCTCTTGGACTTCAAGGGTCGCCGTTTGTTGGGAAGAACCCAAGACTTAGTCGAGTGAGTTGGTCTTCAAGATTATCCGTATGGTTAGTGACTACACAAACCGCAGCCGTGATAGACAAGCACGTCGAATGCAAGCATATAAGCACATAAGCATGTGAGTAGTTAGCATATAAGCAACTAGCATGTAATACCTCGCGCGAAGGGAGATAGAAGTTTTTGAAAGTTGTGAAGCTTAAAGGCGAGCCTTGTTACTCGAGATCCGTGATTTAATAGATCGAGACGCGTGGTCGTTGGGACATCGACTCACAAAATTTTGACGCATACCGATAAACCGACATATAGGATGTCGTGAACGTGATGCAAATTCAAGGTCGACGCGCAAGGGTGACTCGATAGACTTTGCACATGTAAACGCAACTCCTTAGCCAAGAAAAAGGGTGACAACGCGTATCAAATCCTCGAGGTAGAAGGTCCGCCTACCGGGGAACATGAATTGATTATCTTCTCCACATTTTGCCTCCGCTTGCTTGTTGGAGATGCCTTCGAGGTATAATGATTCTGAGAGTGGAACCAAGACCTTTTCATGCTCCGAACCGAGCACTAGACTAAAGGTGATTTATTTTGGATCGTAGTTGAGACTCAAAATATTTTTGAGGATAAAGGATGGGTGGCATCTCAAGAGAAGCCCTTAGTGAGAAGACCGAATTTGGCAAAGGAGGAAAATGGGCGACGCCAAGGAAGAAGCCCTCAAAGAGAGAGGCATAAGATTAAAGTTTGCAGCTTAGGTGGACTGCTTTAGGATTGATGTTGATGGTCGAGATAAAAAGGATATGCTTGTGTCCTTGTTAGGGACCGCCACGTATTCGCTGTGTTTGTGAAATCAAACCGATTGTAGTTCTGAGCTAATGGGTTATCGAGGATTGAAAAATTGAAATGTTGTGAAAGGAGTATGCGGTTGTGCCTTGTAGTAGGACCGCCACGCATTTTCGGCGTGTTTGCTAAATCAAACTAGATCGTAGTTCTCATGTGTGTGCAATGGGTCGCAAATTGAAGGTGTGAAAATTGAATGTGTGTGGGGGTGGGTTGTGTCAATAGACCGCCACGATTCAGCGTGTTTGCGAAATCAAACCGCATCGTAGTTCCGAGTGTGTGCCTAAGCGAGTTGTTAGACCTTAAAGATTTTGAGGTGTATGGGTCGTGTTCTCGAAGGATCGCCACGTATTCACGTGAAGTGAAATCAAAACCAGATCAGAAGTTCCCAATGTGTGCCTAAGCGAGTTGTTAGGACCTTAAAGTGCGAGGGTCACGACAGAAATTCCGTCAGACTCATCCGAATGGTGCCTAAGCGAGTTGTTACGACCTTAAAGTGAGGGTCAATACGGCAAACCCGCTTGGTGACTCGAGAAATTGATTTGAGATAATTCCTCCTTGATCATGAATCAAAGAGGTGTAATTTGTGAAAATGTTCCTTATCACGTGAGCACACTAAAAAGTGGACCCTAAGGGTAGATTTGTCCCGCTTCCTGTGAGCAAAGCATTCGAGGACTCCGTATCCGGGGTCAGATGAAAATGGCTTCGACATTAGGGAATGTGGAGCTTGGGTAATAAATGGGTTTGTTCTCACAAATAAAAATCTGAGTCGAGGGTCACGACGATAAATTCCGTTTGGTGACTCGAAAGTTAATTGGAGAGAAATCCCACTTGATCATGAATCAAAGAGGCATAGTTTGTGAAAACGTTTCTTGTTACGTGAGCACACTAAAAAGTGGACTCTAAGAAAGCAATGGGCATGTCCTGTTCCGGGGAGCGATGTCCTTTGAAGACTCCGTATCTGGGTCATAGGAAAATGGCTTTCGACATTATGGAATGTGAAGCTCGTAATAAGAGGTTTGTTCGACGATAAAATCTAGAGTTTGTATTTTGTGGTGTTTAGGCCATGGTTTACGGCTTGTAATGTGGTGAACAATGGGGTTCCTGGATTGACGTGGCTTGTGCACTAAATGACTTTAATTAATGTGGATCAAATTCCGCTTGTTTGACCTTAAAGGTTAAGATGTGATATAACGAGCTCGAGGGGAATCCTCGTGGCCTAGATAGGTCTCCGTAGCACTCTCTAGAAGGACTTAGGGGTGAAGCTTTGGTTATGATCTTAAGGAAATCCTCGTGATCCTAGATAGGTCTCCCGTAGTAGTCTCTAAAGGACTTAGGGGTGAAGCAGCTTTGGCTCGAGGTTTTAGTGTGTGGTGTTTTGACATGTCGTCCGGAATTTGGTGTGTTGGACTTGTTGGTCCTGGGCTTTGAACCGCTGGTCCCGGACTTTGTATTTTGGACTTATCGCCTTGGGGCTTTGGACTTGTTGGTCCTGGACTTGGTGTTTTGGACGCACGGGTCCCGGCTTTGAAACTTATTGGTCCCCGACTTGGTGTTTTGGACTCATGGGTCCTCGAGCTTTGGACTTGTTGGTCCCTGGACTTTGTATTTTGGTGTCGGACTCAAGGCCCGAAGTTTGAAAAGTGACGGTTTAATTCCGGCTGCTTGAATTGTGAGAAAATAGCGACTTGAATTTCGCTATTTCGCTTTTTGTTTGAAAAGGACGGTTTTTAAATCTGGCCATTTGAAATTGTGGGAAAATAACGAATTTTGAATTCAAGTATTTCATTTTTTTGAAAAGTGACTGCTTTGAATCTTCGCTATTTGAATTAGGGGAAAATAAATTAATTTTGAATTCCGCTATTTCATTTTTTGAAAAGTGACTTTTGAATCTCGTCATTTGAAATTGTATTGGGAAAATAATCGAATTTTGAATCTGCTATTTCATATTTTGAAAAGTGATTTTCGGTTTTGAATCTCGGCCATTTGAAATTGTGGGAAAATAACGAATTTTGAATTTCGTTATTTCATTTTTTGAAAAGTGACGGTTTTGAATCTCGTCATTTGAAATTGTGGGAAAATAACGAATTTTGAATTCCATTATTTCATTTTTTGAAAAGTGACGGTTTTGAATCTCGCCATTTGAATTAGGAGAATAACGAATTTTGAATTCCGTTATTTCATTTTTTTGAAAAGTGACGGTTTTGAATCTCGCTATTTAAAATTTGTGAAAATAGCAATTTGAATTTCACTATTTTGTGTTCGTGGATTTTGAAAATGACGGTTTTTTTATTCCGCTGCTTAAAATTTGTGAAAATAGTGAACTTGAATTTCACTATCTTGTTTTTTGTTTCGCTTTAGCCTCGCTTTGCTTTGCTTTCTTGGGGTGAATGGATATTGGCTTGGATCTAATGGTTCTTCGCCATCCGTGGTCTCGAGGAAGGTAAAGGTGCAGACGGGATGTACCCATGCAGAAAGATTGATACTTGGTGACGGGATGTTTTTGTGGGGAATGGCTTGCCTTCCGCCATTGATCATGAACAAGGAGATATTCTCGTTTGTTATCCAGTTCATCGAGAATCCCTTCATAAAAGCTCGTTCTAAATTGGGTGTTATTGAAAGGTTTTATTGCTAGACATGGAATAGGTAAAGAAAATGGACACGGAGTTTCGAGTCCTCACCTTACTTCCTAAAGACGAACGTCACCGAGTGTACTCACATTGAATTAGAACATGTTGTTTGTTTTAAATCAATTCTCAAATCAATTCTCGTTGTCAACGGAAATGGTAAAGAGGGTAATATATGATAAATGGAAATTGTGCTTTTATTTAGATAAACAAGAGGTTAGCACAGACTGATGAATACATGTGACTTATGGGGATAGCCCCAGCTGTCACTTAGGAATAAAAGGAAATACGCTAGATAGATATGAGAAAGCCTAAGACTCGCACTCCCTGACCGTACTCAATCGTAGAGATACGCACTCCTAATCATCATGTTCCTCCTCGGGTCTCTTTCTGAAAGATCCACCGGCCAATGTCCGGTCTCGAGTATCACCCACTACTCGAGCACTTCACTCTCGTTGTCGGGAATGATATGAGGACAATAGTCCATGAGGCTCTATCTCCTCGCAAAAGAGATGTTCATGAGGGTTGTTTTCATCAATTGGTTGGCCTAGGATGAAGCTACCAGGCTCATGGTTGTCTATCATATTTTGAATAACATGTTTCAAATTTTTGAAGCATGTTTCAAGATTAATGAACTTTTCCTGATGATATTGGCAATAGGGCAATCGCCGTCCTAGAAACGGGTTTTCCAAGATTCAGACGCGTCCTGAGTCAGGCCCGATTGGTTGTAGTTTCCTTCAAATACAAGCTTTTGAAGAGTTGGGCGATAGGTCAGGTTAAGGTTGAATGTCCTTTAAGAACGCTCAACCTGTCATTTGACTTGAGACAACCAGAGGATTGTCTTCACCGAGAGGTGCGACTATGATTTTGCCGCCTTCAATCATATCTTGACGGCATGCGAGTTTGAAACAGTTTCGTTGTCGCGACCTTCTTTGCCTTGATGGTATTGGGCGATAAGCATTATCGCTCAATGAACGGGCTCTTTTGTGTTCGTGCTTGTCCGAGTCGGGCCAATGGGTCGGGCATTCCTTCCGAGGCAAGTATCTCCGAGCGCCATATGTTATTCCTAGATCCGAATATCGCTTGATGTTTTCCCATGGTTCCAACATCGTGTTTTTGAATCTTTTTGTGAGTTTTGTGTTTATTTTTGTCAATCCAAGCGGAAGCAGTGGATTTGGTCGCTGCAAATGAGAAGTTTTGGGGATGTTGCTTGGTATTTTGAAAGGTATTTTGGTGAGACAATTTCATGTTCTTTTGTTAGTAGGTTCGTGGATGGGGAACCACCTGATGACTCTCCTCATTTTCAATAAATGCTGGTTGGTGAACCAAGGGTCAAGTTTTCTCCTTGATGGCGAGGTTCATTTTCTAGACTACCAAACCTTTTTCTCCAAATTAGCTACCGGAAGTTCCTATCATCGACAGCCACTTGCAGCTTTGAGAAATATGTTGTCAAGGTAGAGATGGAGAGCATCATTATAGCGCTTGTAGGCCATCTTCTGGCAATCGCATGAATTTTTCTCATCGCAGATATGAGACGAGAGCAACTTCAGGGAAGATCCCTCGACCGTCTCCAAAAAGGGTTTTCCGGAGGGTTGTTCTTTGTTTGTCGAGGGAGGTAATGGTAACTCGCCTTGTCGATCATATCAAGGATGGCGCCTTTTGAGGGAGACACATTTCAAAAAAGATCATGCCCGCGACCTGGGTGATATCGACAAAACCGCTTCCGCCCCATATTCGCCTTGCTTGTTTGGTAGAGGGTCCGGAGTCAACCAATCGATTCAAGCTCGGGGAGATTAGCCTTCCAAGGCCGGGTATAAGGCATACCTGTGATCGACGGAAGGACCTAATTTGCGGGGTGGTCTCGTTTTTCAGGAGAACCAAAGAATCCTTCAGTTGGTTTTGTTTACTTTCCAACTAGGGTTGGTTTTGTCGCTGGCAAGTAGCTTTCATTAGAGCTTAACCTTTCTCAATATCAGAAGAGGGAAAATTCCCGGTTATTAGTTTGTCCTCAATTTGGGAGAGACGCAGTGCTCAAGTTTTCCACTTTAGCCAGGAGTCGAATGACCATGCTTGTTGGTTTCAAAGAAAAGTCATGGCTGGAAGGTTGATCAGCTTCTCGAGTTCCCCGGTTGACGTATTGATGGCACCTAAGGGATTCGTATTGACATAATGATAGGAGTTATAACTTGTCTTGGCAAGGTATTGCACAAACAAAGGCAAGTACGACACACATGTACAAAAGGCAGATTGTTGAGACGCGATACAGACTAGGTTATGAGTTCATTAAAGATCGCGGAATGACTTTTTGTGTTTGAACTCTTTGTGCATGACGCTGAACTTTGACTCAGTGTCGATTTTGGCATAGTGATGCCTGCATGACGCGCTCGAATTTCTTAGTTTGGAGGTTTGTTTGGGCGCGACGCATTGGACAAGACATGTACACAAACTTGACCTTTGACCCGTAATGTAGGGGAAAGACGGGTTTAATACCCGAGAGGTTTGACTCGCTAATGCTATCAAGATGTCTCGACAATTAGGGCGACACACCGGACTAGAAGATAGGTACTAACTTCGGGCAGACTCGGGACAATATTCAGACGACTGACTTGACATCGACTCGAGGTCGACCGAAAAGTGGATGGAAATTTCTAAAATAGAAATTTTCAAAAAGATTCATTAGTCGCTTTATGGACGCTTCCGAAGAGTAGAGATCTTTGTAGGTTAGCCAGCTTAAAAGGGTTGTCTTAGGTTTGTTTTCAAAAGACGGTTTAAGTTGAGATTTACCCGTCGAAAACAAAGTGTTGCTTCAAGACGGTTTTTGAAATTCAATCACGATTTGAAAACCGAGAATTGAAGAATTTGGAATCGCCATCACGATGGCCACGAAAACGGTTAAATTTGTTTTCAAAGAATTTTAAATCGGGTGAAAATTTGAAAAAGGTTAAATTTGTTTTCAAAGATTGAGTTTTGATTTGAAACTTGAAAACGGTTAAATTTGTTTCCAAATGGTTTGAAATTGATTTGAAATATGAAAACGGGTTAAATTGGTTTTCAAAGATTCGATTTGAATTGAAATTTAAAAACGGTCAAATTAGTTTTCAAATGATTTGAAATTGGATTTGAAATCAAAAACTAAGTTAAATTGGTTTTCAAAGATTTGATTCTCGAATTGAAATTTGAAAACGCGTTAAATTTGTTTTCAAATGATTTTGATTTTTGAATTTGAAATTTGAAAATCTAAGTAGACTTGTTTTCAAAGGATTTGATTTTAAATTGAAATTTGAAAACGGGTTAGATTTGTTTTCAAAGATTCACATTTTGAATTGAAGTTTGAAAACGGTTAAATTAGTTTCAAAGGATTTGATTTTGAATTGTAATATGAAAACTAAGTTAGATTTGTTTTCATGATTTGAAATTGATTTTGGAATCAAAACGCTTAAATTCGCTTTCAAAGATTTGATTTTGAATTGAAATTGAAAACGGTTAGATTTGTTTTCAAATGATTTGAAATTGGAAATTATCAGATTGAATTCGGCTATAGACGGGTTAGCAAACCGTTTTAACCTTTGAAAGGCGTTATGCAAATTGAAAATTGTGAGAATTGAAAACGCCATTACGACGTTTAGAAAACCCAAATTTGATTTGGAAAACGAGATTTGAAATTTTGAAAGTTGCACTTGTTGAAATCATCATTACGACGGTTTGAAAAACGCTTTTGTTTGAAAACCGATTTTAATTTTGAAAATTTGAGGGTAGAATTCGCCATTACGACTCGACAAAAGGTGCTTTGAGAGACAACGGGCTCACCATGAGGGACCGAGGTTTAAAAACGGTAATTATGACGCACGAAAATGGTATTTTGAAATGTTTTGTGAAAAACAAGGTTTGAAATCGCTATTACGATTTATGAAAAGGTGTGTTTGAAATGGTTATGAAAACCGAAGTTTTGAAATTGCCATTATAACGGCATAAAAATGTGCCAAAATGGTTGTAAAAATCGGTTGAAAATCGCTATTACGACGCCTAAAAGGTGAGCTTGAAAAAGTTGTAGAAAACCGGATTTGGAAATCGCATTTACGACGCCTAGAAAGGCGAGCTTGAAATGGTTGTAGAAAACCGAGTTTGAAAACCGGCTATTACGATACCTAAAAAGGCGCTGCAAACGTTTCTGTGTAAAACCGGGAGGTTTGAAAAACCGCTGTAAAAAACCGGTCCGAAAATCGCTAATACGACGGCCTAAAAAGGCGTGCAAACGGTGGGCTAAAGACCGAAGTTTTGAAATGGCCATTATAACGGCGCGAAAAGGTGTTTTTGAAAGTTTTGAAAATGACACGGAAGGACTTATGATCACATAACACATAAGCACTCACAACCATTATATTATGCATAATGCCGACATCGGTTTTGGCTTAATAGGGGTGGGTTACACCAAGCGATCAAAACCCGATTACTGCAAGTAGAGGGATACCAATCCAAACAAAATGTGTAAGGAGGGTGCCCTAGCCTCGTGCTCGAAGTGATGAAGGCTCTTTGGACGAAACGTAAATACGTAACGCTAACGGTATGCTTGACGCAATCGATTCCAAACGCGACGAAAACTCACGCCGACCGACAAGCTAATTGGTCGAGCAAAGGTTAGGTTATGGGCCCTGAGCAAGGAACTCGACTTATGACCGTAATATCAATTAATGCACTTTAACCACGACCTAATTGCTCGAGTTTCACTCGAGGATCACAAAGATACAAGTGTCCTAGTTTTCCCCAAAGCCGGAGTCGCTGCAAATCAGGACATGGGCCACATGCCAATCATGGATTTGGGCCACCTACCGATCTGCGGTCATGGGCCACCAGCACGCCAAGCCAATATGTGGACATGCAATGTCTTTGAAAGCCACGCCAGAAGTAAAATGTTTTCAATGGACGTTTTAGGGATCGCCCCGGTTTCGTCTCCCGAAAGGTCTCAAACGATATGTAGATGTTCGGAGTCGCCACCAAACATTTGTGGGATGCTTGGAACATGTTCAAATCCACTTTATACCTCGGTCAAACGAAGCACAAAGAAGTGTTTGACATAGGTACTAAAGATAAGGACTTCCGTCTCCCTTTTAGCATTCTATGCCCAAAATGACCCCTCGCACGCCCTGGATAAGGCCATCCACTATCCAAAGGTTCTGAGCAAGGGTGAGGGTACGTATTGAGAAGCCCTTTAATTGACACCCAATCCCGCCTGCTAGGGCTAGCGCCACCGATCGATCGTGGTTGTTTAAGTGGGAAGAGTTGATAAAATCTGTAAATGCGGAATGCGCATCCAAAAGTGTTAACTTTAACATGAGCTTAAGTCGGTTTGTTAATCCAAATATCAAGCATAAGATGTCAAGTTGGATTTAGATTGATTTAGTATGTGAAATCGAAATTAAACATCCATTTACCAAGTTCGTGTTATGCCATTGCTAACACTTCATCCATTTATTTAAAAAAGTGTGTTTAAATGACAAAGTGTAAAAACGTAAGTTGTCAATTGATCCGTCATGTATTCGGATAAACTGTGAATCGGATCGCCCTAGACAAGTGCTAAAATGAGATGGGTAAGGAAAAATTAGCATTATCAGCGGGCCTATCATTAGGAGCATGGCTCCAAAAAGTTAATAAAAGATGAAAACAGGAGGCCTTGGGGAGCGAAAGCAGTGAGCCGAATCAAGAGACGCTCAAGTTGTAAAAAGGCTACGAAATCATTTTAAAAAGGTTGTCACAAAAGGTTATTTAAAACCGTATTGAGGAAGAACGACAGAAAAATGTTGTTTGTACGACTCAAATAATTACTATTATGTTAGTAATATTCATTGTCGGATTTGCAAGTTTGAAAAGATAATTTATAAATAAAAATGTAAATTTTTGATTTGAACGCAAATATGTTAAGTTCTTTTTCGTTGATATAATGGCTGCGCATGAGTTAGAGAGAGAAAGAGCATGGCAAAGCTCTTCAAGAATGGCGAAGAACAAAACAACCAAACCTAATTCATCTACCGCTCAATAATCTAAACAAACTACTAATAATAATAATATACAATCAATTAATACGTATAAAAACAAAAATAATACTAATACGCCAAATATTAATAGTACATCGAAATTCTTCAATCGAATGATGCTAAGAGCTAAAATAAGGGGCGAGGGTGATTGCGATGTTGCATAGGCAGGATAGCGACATCGCAGGCTGAGACCTGCTCCTAAGTGGCCCGTGGAGGAATCAAACGTTCGTATGAGGAACAGAATGTGGCGCAAATAAATCACCACGAACGAATGGCGAGTAAGGCTACGTGTTAACCTTACCCTGGGATGATGTTAAAGATTTAAATTGAAATTGGTTTTATATTTTTAGATATGTCATGGGGCAAATCTCCACGGGAGCTATGAAAGGTTACCTTAGGAGAGAGTGAAGGATTATGAGATTTTCAAATAAGATTCTTACCAAATGATTATTTGTAGTGAGTGTTTTATGTATGGAACATAGGAAACTTCGAAAAAAGGAATGTTTCTATTTGATGGAAGCTCGTGATTATTAGACCTTGGGAACCAAATACTAAGATTACCAAAGTCTCAAAACTCACTCTATTTGGGTGAAACTGATGGGTTTGGATTTAAAGTTTCGGAACAAAATGTTTGGAGAAATCGCATCCATAATAGGGAAATTTGTTAGGTTGATGATCTTACCTCGACAAATCTTTGTTGGGGTTTGCTCGTGTAATGGGTTGAGGTGGGCATTGACTGCATTTGAGAAAATCATGTTTAAGGACGACGGGATGCATTGTCACAAGATGGCTGAGTATGATTGGCTTCAGCCACTTGTACCAAAATGCAAAGGAATAGGACACACGTAGAAACAATGCGTAAGGGGCACTGTCAATAAGAGACCTACTTCAACCAATAGCACAGGGTCCTAATAAGGTGTTTGGAGAAGAAGAGAACCAAAGGACACAACCACCGATTTAGCAGGGTTCCCTAAATTACCTCGTGGTGCTACTGGTGCACTGGTCCTCAACCGGGAGAGCAAAGAAAGGCGTAATGCTGGAAAGAGGTTATGATAACTCCTACCAATACTCCGATACCGATACTAGTACTTATCCTCACCACGTAAGGATCCCGACACCTGACACTGCATAAATCAAGGTTACCAGGAGTAAAGGAAAGTGTCTTTGTGGTGAATTACAATAAAGAAATGGCTAGTACAACACAAATGGTTGACAAAGGAGGAGGAGGGGAGGCTTCTGCCTCTCATGGGTAGTCTTGGAGTGTGGAATATAAGGGGCCCGAATAGTTTGACCAAATGTATGATATTACTTGGTGTTTACATAGTGCTAATGTAGACCTATTTGGGCTCCTAGAGACCAGGGTTAGACTGATCTCTAAACAAGGTACTTGATAGTTTTTGCCATGGGTGTCCGTTGTTACTAATCAATGTGATTTCAAAGGATGAGGTAGGATCTCGATGATACGGAAGAAGGAGAAATATGATATAGATGTGGGAGATGAGTGCATTCAATTTATTCATACCAAAGTTAGAGATATTATTAATAATTACCACTTTATGCTAATGCTTGTTTATGATTCAATAAAATCAAGAGCAGGTACCCTCTCGGAATGATCTTATGAGGGTGGCGCTTATGGAACCTGGATTGTTCTTGGGGATTTTAATAATGTCTTCAGATACGGACGAAGACGTGACCTTGCCAGAGATGAAACTATTCCTGCCTGCATACTAATATTGATAATCAGGCTTCGCAGATGGCGAAGTCCACTTCGGCTCCTTCTTCATTTGAACAATGTCCTAGTGCAACAAGGTGTTTAGTAGGATTGATAATCCCCGGCGTTGTCGATGAACGGATCAATAAGCGCCCCACTATTTCGCTTACTGGCGCACTGCTGAGATTACGTATCACAAATTCTTGTTTCATTCAATGCAAGGATATGAATGTAAAGAAATTTCAATTTTTAAATTTTTCAATATGTGGACCGAGGTTCCTAATTCAAGGTTGCTAAGGAAGGCTTGAGGTGTCATGTCTAAAGCACAAAGATGTATCAGTGGTCGAAGGTTGAAATTACCGGTTTCAATTGTTGAAGTTGAACAAAGACTCCTTTTCTCGATATAGAAAAGAACTCCGATATTGCATACGATTTGTTGATGAATGCTCAAAAAGAATTACGTATGGATCCTCGTAATAGGCAAACGGATAGTGAACATAACCTTCGCGGTTAGTTATCGTGATGATGCATAAAGCCAAATCGACTTCCAATGTAAGGCAAAATGTGATTGGGCTAGAAGGGATGCACAACACTTCACTCTTTCAGGGCAATTAACCAAAGGCGATGAGCAACAAGGTCTCGCGAAATTCGTGATATTAATGGGAACCCGTGCAACACTCCAGACTTTTGCGTGCAAGCCATGGATTACTACTAGGAGCCGGCTTGCTCAAGGAATTTCCTAGACGTGAATACTAACATAGTGGTGGAGGTGTTACCTTGATAATGGGGACCGGAATGTTTTAAACCAAACACCTATTAAGGAAGAGATTAAGACTTTTGATATACTCCCACGAAAAAAAGAGTCTATCTGACTTGTGTATTCGAGTTACTTTGTGCTGTGTGGGACATTATGGGGATGACATTTTGTGGGGCCATCACTCCATTTTCTTCAAAGGAGGTCACTTCCAAATGTATGAATAGTACCACTTAAAGTAGATTCCAAGGTCAAAAAAACCCTACTACCGTGAAGGACCACTAATCGCATGTTGCATACCATTTATAAGTCATTTCAAAGTTCCTTCAGGTAAGGATGGCTGTTTTCTTACCTAAACTGATCAACCTACTCAAGCAGTTTTGTTAAAGGACGCAGATTTGGTAATATTCTCGATTAGCCAGGATTTAGTACGCCCGTATACCGAGAGCAAGTGTTTATCCTAGGTGTATGTTAAAGGTTGACTTGAGGAAAGCTTATGATTCCATAGAGTGGAACTTTGTGGAACAAATGATGTATGCTCTTAATTTCCCCAAGAACTTCATTACCATGGTTATGCAATGTGTTACAACCACTACATTCACCATCTCTCTCAATGGTCATACTCATGGATTCTTCAAGGGTAAAAGGGGATTACGTCAAGGATACCCTCTATCTCCTTTACTATTTACTCTATGCATGGAATACTTGAGTCGTCTCTTGGATACAGTGTGCAGGGGCCCTATTTTTAGATATCATCCATTATGCAAAAGGATCAAAATGACTCACTTGATGTTTGCGGATGACCTGCTTCTATTTTGTAAAGGGAATGTGGCTTCTATTTTTACCATTGTAACTGCATTTGATTATTTCTCTAAAGCTAGTGGGCTCAACATCAACAATGGTAAAACTGATATCATTTTCAATGGAGTTCAGACTGATGTGGAGAATGTTATCCTGAGGAAGACTAGTTTCAAGAAGGGAAGCTTACCTTTTAAGTATTTAGGGGTAAATATCTCTCACAAAAAACTTTCAAAGGTGGATTGTGCAGTTTTAGTGGAAAAAATGGTGCAAAGAATCAAGGGGTGGAACAAAAGACGCATTTCTTACACTGGTAGACTGACTTTGGTTAGATCAGTGTTGGAGACTTTGCATCACTATTGGTCTCAGATTTTTGTTATTCCAGCTGGGGTCATGGATAGGATTAAAGCGTTATGTAGGAACTTCCTTTGGGAAGGGACTGATTGCTACTCTAAATCTCCCTGGTTTCTTGGAAAATTGTTTGCGAGCCTATGGTGAATGGTGGACTGGGCATCATTGCGATGAGGTCGTGGAATATTGCTGCAATTGGAAAATTGGTATGGTGGCTTGCGTCTAAAAAGGATATCTTATGGATTAAATGGGCGATCGTTATCTCAGTAGAGCACATGTAACTGAAACGCATA
>NW_027413442.1:0-44651 GCF_048544455.1 Silene latifolia | reverse complement strand
GGGGTAATATCCGTATAAGACCCTTTAAATTTAGGACTATAACGTAAATTTAACATGTGAAATATGGTCATAAACGAAATACAACAATGAAACGATAAAGATTAAGAATCAACCTTGGGTCCTTTGTAGTGCGGCGTAAAGAACAGAAATCAACAGAGATTCCCTCCTAATTGTTGCACTCAAGACCGTCCGAGAAATGCCCTTGTGCTAGAACGTGTTCTCCGATTGCCTTGCAATATAGGGAGAACTTGATGTGAGTTTTTCTCGAGATGTGAGATCTCGGCTTCGAGAAAGCTTAATCTCCAAAACCCTAACAATGGTTTTGGTCGTAATCATCGTCGATCAAGTTAGAAAAGGAGGAGAGGTTTCTCGGTTTCCCATTCGCCAACCGCGAAGCCCTCAGCTGTAGCTGGCCTACTTCACTTTAACTCGTGGTCCGCTCAAAATTTGCCAAATGATATGACGCTGCTTATTATAATCACTATCGGCGATCGGATATTAAAAAACATCAACGGTCAAATACGCATTAGTCAGTTATTATTACTTATCTGGAGCAAAGACGATATCAGATAATTTATTCTAATACATAATAATTAAATATAATTGTTTATATTTAATTTGCTAATTAATCAAGTTAATTCGCTTAACCCATTTTATTTAATCCGTATTAAATATAATATCTCAACATCACATTTTGACTTATTATTAGTGAATAACTCCACTAACTGGTTAGTCGTAAATTCGGCATTCAGCCGATCGACTTACAATTCGCCACATCTCCTCAAACGTATCCTATATGTGTGACTTTAGGACCATTGATCACCACTATCCGATGACAATAACGTCAACCCCATTCCATAAGCCAACTAAGTGATTATAAAACGGATCAACCGATAATAATATCAAAAGTATGCCCTTTGATCCTTTTAGAGGTTTATAAGTCCTTGCACTAACCGTTAAGGACACCAACCCCAACACTTACTTGTGCCTCTATATTTCAAACATATAACAATGTAAGGGACATTGTTTTTCTTATAAATCTTTCATTTTGTTATGCATGACTGGGGACCTAAGAACATATAATTAACAAGCAATTAGTTCACTAATAGAGGAGCCCAATAACAGGTATAAGGAACTTAACACTCTAGACTAGCTAGGACCGTGACCTTGACCGTGGACACCAGGGTGACCGGCCCACGTTAGGACCGCCGTTGACCCGTTAGGGAGGGTGGGGGTGTTTAGCGACATTTTGTGGGTGGTGTTTGTTAGGGTAAATAATACATCGGACTGGTTTTGACCCTTGTTTCTGTGGCCCGTGACCTGACCGGACTGGGACTGAGACCAGGGGTGAGATTCACCATGGGGAGGTGTCGGGTGGTTCTGGTGGTGTTTGGTGGTGGGGAAATCTAAAAACGCTGCAGGGGAGGGGGCTATAGTTATTGTTGGCACGGTTTTTGGTGTTTGTTGTGGTGTCGCAGATGGGTCGAGAGAAGGGAATACCTGGAACCACCGTTGGTCGCGGATGGTGACGTTGGTGGCGGAGAGGTGGTGGTGTTGGTGTTGAGTGTTGAGGTGTGTTTGTTTGCTTTTGAGGGGCCGTTAGGCCGTGGTTTTGTGGCCTGGTTAGGGCGGTTCGGGGTGGTCGGGTGGTCGCTTCGACGCTTCGCAGCGCTAATGGGCGGCAGATTGGGTGGTAAACGATATGGCTGTGGTGGTCGGGTAGATCAAGCTGGTGAGGTTTTGATCACATTTTTGAACCTGGAACGTAGTAATGGTGTGGTGCTGTTCACGTGTTTTCGTCGTTAACGCTTGATTTGTCGTTTTAAGCACGGGTTTATTTCTTTGGGCAGACCGTGATTGTATCGAACGCTTAATATCGTGAGGTCTTTAATAATAATAATAATAATAATAATAATAATAGTTAATTAATTTGGATAATGACACAATTTATAATTATTAAACAATAGAAGGTAACAATTTATAATTGATGGTACTATTTGAATAAAGTAAAATAATTAAGCAATTTAAATATATTATTTATTTATAGGTGACGACTTGTGGGCACGGGTTGTTGAAGAATATTTTAGTAGATTGCATTAATTGAATTGCTTGCCGTAGGGATAACCCACCAACTGCTCGCAATGTTCGTATAATGGATGATTTATATTAAAGTGGAATTGATCATATGAATTGTGGTTAGTTGATATTATCGTAATTGTTGAAGGAGAATTATATTGCATTGTGTTGGTTGTATTTAATAATTGTGATAAGGTGATTTAACTATTATCGTTGATTGTGAATGTGAAATTGTGATGTCGTGGATACAGGATGTCACGTTGTTGGGGAGTTTGTACTGGGGTGATGGTAATATGTACGCTGTGAGGGAGGGTACTATTACATAATGGCGGTACGTTGTTAAGAGAGGGTAAAAGTAATGTGAGCACGTTGTTAAGGGAGGTGTGCTAAGTTATGAGAAGGAGCATGTTGTTCAGGGAGTTGTGCAATGTGAATTGAATTGGATTGCCTATCGTATGTTCTTGTTATTAGTGTTTATTCTACTCAACCCCGTGTTCACCGTGTATTAGAACATCACGATGAACCATAATGGGAGGCTTGATTGTGACAGTACTAAAGATTAGTGACATGGGAGCTATGGGATGCGCGAGGACTTGGCCGATCTACTCAAGTCTAGACCACATAGATTATTTAGTCACTTTATTTATTTCCCGCTCAATAGTTGTTTCTTATTTTATATTAAGTTTAATTTGGTTAAATTGTAATAAACATGTAATCGCTAAGTTTTAATTTAAAGTACTTTGGTGAGTTGGACCTCGTTATTCACTACCCCTAAACCGAGATTGTAACGCTCATTTACTTGAGATGTCTAGCTAAAGGCCCCCGAATAAACGGGGGTGTTACAAAAGGATGGTAGATGCGGTCTTGACGCTATTCTTTTTTTTGCTCGTTGCCGTGACCGCAGGCTCTTCACTTCACGATTTTTTTTTTTAATTCCTTTATTTGTGTCCAACAAAAGTAAGTTTTGAATGTAAGGTCAAGATAACTCAAGAAAGTCATGAGATGACCTTATTTCATACTAGGTCATGTTAATTTTTTTGTTAATCATGATTAAGGTGATTCAAGCAAGATCATAATCTCCCCGTGACCTTGCTTGAGAGTAGTCTTCTGCACCATATCATCCAGGAGAAAAGCCTCTTTAAATTAAAAAAACTTAAGGCAGAGGTTTTATTCGCGATAAGAGGATTATAAAAGGAGATTAGTAGCAAGGGATGGCAAATTGGGTCTGATTTGGTGAGTTTAAAACCTAGACCCACCCTAGTTGGCACAATCTTTACTGGTTACAAAGAAGAAACTTGCTGGCACCAAAAAAACAAACAAGAAACTTGCCAAGTTTACACTTGAATCCATTAAACATCGTTCCAAAATGAGACAAAACCCCGACAACCTCACCACCTGATCAAACCACCATCACCACTCCACCAGCAGCAGCACCCGACCTCTAAAACCACCACCAAAACGCTTCATTCGCAACCAGATCCCACCATCAATCCTAAACAATCCTTCACTAAACACCGCAATATCACTCCTCCCATCAAACTACAACTTCGAAATCCACAAAACCATCCACCGCATCCTCCCCTTCCAACCTCATCACCACGTAGTCGCCCTCCAACTCCCTGAAGGACTTTCATACTTCCCTAACCCTATCCGACATCTTCCGCACCTTCGCTTCCGCCTCCGCCGTCTTCATCCTCGCTGACGTCACTTACGGCGCTTGCTGGGTGTTGATGACCTTGCTGCCGCATCACTCGATGATCCACATCTTGGTCCACTATGGTCACTCTGTCTTGTTCCTGCTGACTACACCGCCGTGCCTTGTCTTTATGTCTTCGTTGATATCGCTATTGATGAGGAAGCTGTGTGAGACTGTTGCGTCCAGTGGATTGGAGTGTAATCGGCTTGGTTGGGGGACTATTCAATTTTAGATTTGCTTATTCGTGCGGCAAAGCCTCAGTTGGAGGGTTTAGGCTTAGGGCCTTGGTTAAGCCGAAACCGCTTTCGCTGGGGAGGTGTTGGTTGTACTGGGTGCCGAGTGTCCAGCGCTGATTGACGGGGAGTTTGTTATTGTTGATTGACAGTGATGAGATTATTGATGTTTATGGATTGCTAATCCGGGGGTAAAGGCGTATAGTGATCCTATTTAGGAGGTTGTTTTTGGAGGATTATGATCATGTTGGGATGAAGAATGCCAGGATGAAGCGGTGTTGAAGGCCAAAGAGGCAAAAGAATTGGGGTTGTGTTGGGGACCCTTGGTCGGCCAGGGAATCCGCGCATTTTGGAGAGGCTAGAGAAGAAAATGGAGGAGAAAGGGATGTCGTGGACGGTTGTTTTGATGTCGGAGATTTCACCTGCTAGAATTGAGTTGTTCGAGGATTCCGTGGATGCTTGGTTCAAATTGTGGTGCCTAGGTTGTCTATTGATTGGGGGGAGGCGTTTCAGAGACCGCTGTTGAATCCCTTTGAGGCTGAGATTGCGTTAGGGTTGATTCCTGGTTGGTGGGAGAGAAATGTTGGTGACAATGGCAGTTGTGGTAGTGGTGATTGTAAGAGTAATGGTGGAAGTTGTGGTTGTGATGATGTAAACGACAAAGGAAAGATTGGGAATGGTGGTGATTACCTATGGATTACTATTCTCAGGATGGTGGAAGTGGAGATTGAGTTACATAAAAGGAAGAGTAGGCCTGATAGAAAAAGTATTCGATCAAGAGTTGTCAATGGAAGTGTATCATGACTCGGCCTGTTTTGCCGAACTATGGTGTAAAAGGTTGCTCTGCAGCTTATAGCGTGCTTCATGTGGCAGGCGAAACAATTTTGGTGTTAGTGAAGAATCAATATCGTCTTTACTTGTAATGCTCTTTTCTCGTACTTTGTCGATTTATTGTTGAATTGTTGATCATCTTATTATGGAAGTGATTTGGTTGATTTATTGCTATCTAACGTAGGAGAATGTATGAGTACTCCGTGTATGTATGCGAATGAAGTACTACACTTAGCTGAAGAAGTCAGAATAAGTGACATGTATTTATGCAGTGTACTCTCTTCGTTTGCCTTTGTGTGGAGGATGCTTTTGAACAATGTGGCTTATTGATTATTGATTGATATACTCTGTTGTAAAAATTAGGCGTCCTTTATGTGGAAAGAGTGAATGGGTTCGGAAAATCGTAGAGGGGAACTAGGCTGAGCAGAGACTATAACTTGAAACCATCATTATCTCATCTTCCCTGCAACTGGTGGAGGGATATTTGTTTAGTCAGTTGTATAAGCTGTGTCAGTGATCCTGGCATGATGCAGTTGCAGTCGTTGAAAATAAGCAAAGATAACACAATTGAACAAACGATAAGCTAAAAGAGATGATGAATGACAATATCACGCGTATACATACAACAACAACAACAATGATCGTGGAGCTCAATCCTAAGAAATGATTTGGGGTCGAGGTGCGTAGATAAATCCTTTTCCCTTAATCGTCAGTGGGTGAACGCACGCCTGCTAAAAATGTAGAATAAAAGGAAGATAAAAACAAAAGGGAGAACGAAAATGTAATGGAAAGTCGAGAATTGAACTTAGGGTTTTAAAATCGAATTAGTTTTCTTTTAAAAACTTAAAATTTAAATCGAGAGAAAAGATTAAAACGATTTTAAAAACCTAATAGAGTTAAGGATCCTAATCAAACTAGGTAAAATCTATAAGAAAGTGGTTGTTTGAAAAAGTGTGTAATAAAGGAGAGAAAAATAAATAAATTAATTTCTTTTAAATTAAATAAATAAATAAACATTTAAATTCAAAAAACATCAAATACTTTTAAAAATCGCATGTATCCGCTTTCTCCATTTTTCTGCCTCTCCGGGCCACCATCTCTCTCAAGCCAGCTGAACTCTCATATCGTCTTTCTGTCACTCTCAACTGATGTCTGTCTCGGTCTTCCTCGCCTGCAGGGACCTTTTCGTGCCCAAGATTTCAGCCCTCTCCAACCAAAAGTGCGTCCATAGGTCTCCTTCTCCTTACATGGCCAAACCATCTGGGCCTCGCTTTCCATCACTGTCTTCCCCAGTGCATGGCCACTTTAACCTTTTCTCCCCAATCACCTCATTCTAACCGATCTTTCCTGTATGTCCGCACATCCACCTCAACATACGAGATCTCCGCCACACTCATCTTTTGAATGTGACAATGTTTCACGGCCAACACTCGGAGCGTAAAGCAGGGCAGCCCACTGTGCGATAAAATTTTCCTTTAATCTTTGGGGCATATCTTTATCGATGCAAACCAAAGCACTTTTCCGTTTCAGCCATCCCACTTTAACACTGTGGAGTGAGCCACGTCTCCGCTTCAACTCCCCATCTTTTGAATAATAGATCCTAGATATCCGAAGAAATCCGAACCCTCAACAACATTCCCATCGAAAATAATACTCCCCGCCCCGTCGATCTCAACCCGCCACCTTAGTGGCCCGATACCTCGAATACTCGGTCTTACTCCACACTTTCATTTGAACCGAGTCTCTAAAGCCTCGCCTCACAATTCCAACTTTCTCTCCACCCCTCTTTTGTCTCATCAATCAACACAATACTATCAAGAAACATCAATACATGAGGATGTCGTCACGAATATCCCTTGTCAACTCATCCATAACTATAGCAAAGAAAAAGGACTAAGTGCGGAACCTGATGCACCCGATGGTAATGGGAAATTCTTAGTTCTCCCACATTAGTCTACGAACACTTGCACTAGCCCCCTGCATACATGTCCTTTATGAGGTCGGTATATTTTGCGACACACCCTTTCTCGCAAAGCCCACCAAAGTACTTCTCTTGGTACCCCCTATCATATGCCTTTTCCAAGTCATAAAACCATATGCAAATCTTCTTCTTGTCCCGTGGTATTCCATCAAGTACGTCTCATGATAAAAATCGCATCCATAGTCGATCTCCCAGGCATAAATCCAAATTGGTTTTCCGAGATGTCTACATATCTCCTAAGCCTTTTAACAAATTGCCCCATAACTTCGTTATATGACTCGTAGTTTAATTCTAGATACTGGAACACTCTTTGGACATCACCTTTGTTCTTGTACAAAGGGCAAGAGTCAGCCTCAAGCTGATGGCATCTTGTTGCTCCTCCAAATCTTGTTGAAGAACATGGTTACCCATTCAATCCCTTTCTCCCGACGCCTCAAACTTGTATGTACCATCCATCCCTCTGCTTTCTTTGACCCCATCTTCCTTGAATGCTTTTAACTTCGGCTCTTGTATTCTACGCACAAATTCCAGTTAACCATGCTTGATGTTACCTCTACGTCCCAAAACCTTGTTCCCGATGTCCATTGAATAAATTATCAGTAAGAACTCCATCTAGCCTTTATCTCGTTATCCCAACCTTTAACCTTGAGCCAGTCCATATCTTTCACACACCTAACTCTCCCAATATCTCTCGTCTTCGGTCTCTTATGCGAGCGCTTTATAGATATCCTTCTCTCCTTCTCTCGTGTCCAACCTGGCATACACTTCTTGGTTAACTTTTGCCCTCGCATCCCGTACGGCCTTTTTAGCGGCTCGTCTAGCCTCCTTGTACTTTACAAAGTTCTAATCACTCATGCATTTCCCCAAAACCTTATAGCATTCACGTTTAGTCTTTATCGCTTGTCTCACCACATCGTTCCACCAAGATGTGTCCTTATGATGGTTATTCCCTTTAGATTCCCCTAATACCTCCCTGCCAACTCCCGCTTTACAACATGCTCAAATTTATCCCCGCGTTGCATCAATATCTTTCTCCTCACAATCAGACCAAATATCGGCTACTTCAACCTTATCCAAAACGCTTGTTGGTTTCCCCCTTGTAGCTTCCACACTTTATCCGTGCCTCACCGATTATCTTTCTCTTCCTCAAGTCTCTCTTACCCCAAAATCAAGAACCACTAGTCTATGTTGTGTTCTGTGGACTTTCCGGAGTATGACCTTTGCAATCGTGTACTCTTTCCTCCACACATTCCTTACGAAAGGAAGTCGATTTGACTAGTTTACCTCCACTTCTATAGGTCACCAAATGAGAATGTCTTTTCTCGAACCAAGTGTTCATTATACCCAAGTCATATGCCAAAAGCAAAATCGATATGTCACTTCCTGCTTCATTTCTCTCCCCGAACCCAAAAGCCCCATGAATGTTCTCAAAGCCAACTCGACTAGTACCCACATGCCCGGTGAGGTCACCACTAATGATCAATTTCTCAATAGGGACACGTTCTACAACCTCTTCAAATCTTCCCGCAGGCTCGTCGAAAAGAAGCATCCAAACCTACTTGGGAGTGCGTAAGCACCTAACCGTCACCACCTCATCCCCAGAGCTACAAGCAATACTCGTAATCCTATCACTCTTTCTCGATACCTCTACCACATCATCAATGTAATCTTTATCAATGACAATACCCACTCCATTCGACTTTTGTCTTTGCATGTGTACCAAAGCTTATAACCCCAAGGCGCTATCACCCTTGCTTTATCTCCGATCCACTTTGTCTCTTGTAGACACATTATATGCACTCTCCTCCTTTTCATAACCTCCCCTACCTCGGCTAATCTCCACTGTCAAGAGCCAACATTCCCAGTACCAAAACCGTAACCTACTACCCTTCCTAAAGTCATGTCCCGATTTCTTTACCGCTCTTGACCATGCTTCCTTCCTAGATCGAAACCTATTTGACACCACACCCATGCCGGGGTGGCGCGCTTTTGGCGGCGACCTAACAACCCTAGCATATTTTCACTACACCCGGTCTAGAAGATGTAGCGCATCCTTGCCTGTTGACACCACCCCCGGATGTAAAGATGGCGCGTCGCTTCCCGGGCGACGACTAGCAACCCTCACATACTTATCACTACACACGGGTCACAGAAGTGCGACACGTCGCAGGAGACGCTAACGATGTTCAAATTCCGATTCATGTCCATAAAATGTGACTAAGTTTTTATCTTGTTGCCCACGGACTACCGCAACCCTCCTCCTTTATCCGGGCTTGGGACCCGGCGAATGCCCGAAAACACTCATAAAGCGGAGTTATGCAGCGTATACATATCTACAAATATAACGTAGTTACAGTTGTTGAAAATGAAATGTATGCTTCCAACTTCCAAGGAAGTGTCTTGATTGAAATAACTTGTCTCAGCACATGTAGTTATCCTAGGAGGTTGGAAGAATATCTTGTGCCGCATTGCCTTCGTTCCCTTTCATTTAATTTCAGGAGGCAACAGTTGCTAGCTTTGGGGGAGAAGAGGATAGTCTCTCTTATTTTTCATAATCTGTGCTGCTTTTAGACCAGTGATGGAAATAGTTGTAGCTTTATGCGTGGGAGCACTTGATGTGTGTACTCGTTTGTTCCGACCAAGGATTAGCAGTACATTTGAAAGATGCGTGGCTTTGGTGAACCAGCTTTTGTAGAACACATCTCATCCGGTAATACAGGACCATTATAGAAAGCGAACAAGGTTTGATATGAAAGCTGATCATGAAATTACTTAATTTTTCATATTAAAACAGTCTCCATTTATAAGTAGGAACACATTTTTAGGGGTGAGCAAATTTAGGTCCTCGGTCACCATTTTTTCATGGTTTGGTCTTCGGTCCGGACCGAATGGACCAAATTTCATGTTTTAATGACACAACATTAAAATATTATGAATCAAATTAGTATTTTATCTTCAAAATATATTATAAATTAAGATTGTCAATGATTTTCATAAAGAGTCGTCTAATTATTTAAATGCATTTTATTTAGCGGAATTAAAATGTAATTATTGTATACGAAATAGTGGAAAAAACTAATTTTAGGTCTATTTCGTCCAAGACTGGACCCGGACCAAATATTTCGGGTTTGTCCGGTCCAAGACCAAAATTTTAGGTCCTGGGTCTTCGTCCACTAAATTTTTATTTTTAGGCCCCGTTTTTGGACCGATTCTCACTCTCTACACATTTTAGTGAATTGTTGGGTGAGATTTTAAGATTTATCTCACATTAAATAGAAATGAGATAGTTCCAGAGTAGACGATTACCAAGAAAAAAAAAAGCTTAATACTTAGAACGAGTTGTTTTTTTATGAGAAAATAAATATTTCTTTTAAATCCATGTCAATCGATTCATGTATTGAGGTTAAGGGGTATTTTTTCTAAGTTATATTGAATCGGTTAAATTGATTGTTTTGGTTCAATTTAGGTTATTCATATTGGGTGTTCGATCGATTGCCAATTTACGTATTTTCGATCGCTTTTCAAACTAAGGTTTATGTTTTCGTGTCTAGTTAATTAACAATTATGCAAAAGAAGGCCTTATACCTCTTGTGCTTTGCGGAGTTAGGTTTACAATCTCAACATTCATAAAGCGAGTTTACGCTGTCAATATGTTGAATGTTGGACGAATTTAAGAGAGACGATAGCAAATAACGGTAAATTGATGCGTTTTAGCATCCGAAAGTGCGTATGCGTAAGAGCATCTCCAATGGTTAAACAAAAGAGCTTCGACTTGCAAATAAAAAGTTTTCAAGCTACTTCAAGCTAATCATTGGAGCACTTTACATGTACTAGCTTAAATTGAGCTAGTAGCTCCATGAGCTAGTAGCTCAAATGGGCCTACAAGAAAAAATTTACCAATTAAAACAACACTTAAATATTTTTAATTTTTATTTTCTAGGTAAAATAAGTAAATGTATTAATTAAAAGAGTGTTGTGGAAGGTAGTTGACATATGGTGCATTTAAGCTACAACACTAAGCTAGTAGCTTACCATTGTAGTAGTTTGTAGCTTAAAATATTCTAGCTTGAAAATCTTATGTGGCAAAGGTAAGCTAGTAGCAACTAGCTTACCATTGTGGATGCTCTAAAACCACCATCCTATACCCATTTAATTTTTCCGGACTACCTACCCCGACGAAGAGGAATCAAGGCGGAGTAAACACTCTTGTTATTTGTTAATCAATTTTTGACTTGAGAGTAAAATCCTTGGAATTCACATGGCTATTTAAATCTGCCTCTATATTAAAGTATCATTTCATCTACGGACGAATTCAGGATTTGAGTAAAAGGGTGACACATTAAGAAAAAAATTGCGGACAATATTTATACATTAAAATTCTAATGTCGTCAATACATAGTAAATTACAAAGGAAAAATCTAAAGCCATCCGACAAGGATGCATATCTTGAAAACGCCTTATAACATCATCTCACTAACTTGTGAAAAAAAATCTCTCTCAATATAAGTCACTAAACAATTATCCAAAGTTCATCACTCATACTATTTCGCAAATAACTGTTCACATACATCATGGAGGAGAAAACTCTTTCCACACTTGCCGTTGCCACCGGAAGTATCAATACAAGCTTCAATAACAAATAAACACATGGATATGCAATATGTTTCTTTGTCTCGACAAACATAATTGAAAGCTCACCAAGACTCTTGATAAGATGAAATCTTGAATCCCTTAGCATATCACTTTCAAAAATATCAAGTTCAAACTCAAGTAGTGTTATCTCAATATCATTAAACTCATTAGGATAGAACTTTGCAAGTGTCATCAATTTCTCCTTATCAAAAGAAGCAAAAACATCGGCGGGACTAAAACAAGCAATATACATTAGCATCCTCCATGCTTTTCACATCAAATCGGCTATCTAGTTCAGAGACTTGTTTATCCAAAACACTGTGGACATGGGCCACGGGGGCGCTTGGGACAAGCGTTGCATTTGTGGAGTCGCCACCAATTTTTATGGGAAATTGGAACCGTTCGAATACCCCGTGCCATATCAAGACACAAAGTAGTGACCTGAACACTAAGAACTCGTTACCCTTAGCATTCTATGTCTAGAATGACTCTCGTGGATGCCAATGAACACGGATGTTCACAGAGATCTGGAGCAAGGGGTGAGGGTACGTATTAGGAAGTCCTTTTACTGAACACCTAATCCCGTCCGCCTCGATAGCGGCCTCTACTAATGATTGGGCAAATCGTTCATAGTTGATATGTCGTCGATTATATGCATGCAATGCAACATCCAACGTTTTAATCCTAACATGTGAATTGAACTAAGTCGATGAACAAGTAATTAGCACTCAATTATGTCGAATTGGGAGTTAGAATTAATTACATGTGAATACAAGCACATAAATTATACAATAAATGATAAATAAATAGCAATAAATAAAATAGCTATAATTAAAATTACAATGAATTACAATGGATTAATTGATTTACGTCAAAAATTCACTCAAGACGGAAATTTGAAGAAAAGAAAAGAAAACAAAAGGGTTAAAAATTAGACAGATTAAAAGTGATATTACGATTAATAGTCGATTAATTGCGTAATTAAAGGCTAGGTCAAAGCGAGAACGGAAGTTCAAGGACAGAACTCACCTCAGAACAGGCGCAGCACTGCTGCGTCCCTTGGAAGAGGCGCAGCTATTACTGCGTCTATTCCCGAGTTGAGTTACGCATTTGTGAAGTCGAACCGCGGGTTTTTTAATGTTCATTGGTATGTTTTATGATTGATTATCAATATTTGACTCAAGTGAAAGTGATTTAACATATTAATTACATATGAGACCGTCATAAAAGCGATAAACACGGATTAAAACTAATTAAAACGAGTTAAGAATGAATTATAAACGGATTAAGACGAATTAGGTTTATTTACGAAGACTTGAAACGAACTTGAAAGGATGTGATAAACTGAAATAAGCAACGGAAACATGTACAAAGGACGAATTCCCGGAAACATGATATGAACAAATCGAGTTTCTAAAATCCGGGTTTGATTTAGTGACGAAAACCCGCAAATATTGATTATAAGGGATTTAAGTCGTAAATAAAACGTGACAATTTGAAAGATATATATTAAAATTTATTTTATGTACAAAGAAAAGAAAGAAAACAAGAAGATAAAACGTAAGGAACGAAACAACAGAAAAAATCGAGGAAGAAGAAGAAGAGCGAAGCGGCGGCGTACTGGAAGAGGCGCGGCCCAGATCTTGCGACCCTTC
Source organism: Silene latifolia (assembly GCF_048544455.1). Taxonomy (NCBI): domain Eukaryota; kingdom Viridiplantae; phylum Streptophyta; class Magnoliopsida; order Caryophyllales; family Caryophyllaceae; genus Silene; species Silene latifolia. Next base: position 31,547 of record NW_027413442.1, on the reverse strand, counting down.
AAGAGGCGCAACGATTCTTTGCGTTTCTTCTCGACGTCTGTTCTTTGTTGATCCGTAAAAAATAGTTTGATAAAAGGGTTTTTAGAAGTCGGTTTTGAATATATTTTTGACGTAAATCTTACAATAATTGATACAAAAAATAAAATACAATAAAAAAGATGGGATTTACACCCTCAGACTTACACGTTTGACGAAACGAGATTGACTAAGTTAACGTTTAGTGATTCCCCGACTCGAATGTATGAAGAAAGTGCCCTCGTTAGAGGATTTTAGATTAAGTTGATTGATTTGTAGTGGTCAAATTGGTCGGTCATGCAACGTGACTGGAACTCAGAATGATCTGAGCTTACGTGGTCGATTGATCAAGCACGTAGGCGTCGAAAGCTTAGAGCACGATCTTAGAATGAAAAGGGAAAAGAGAAGGGCGGACACTCGCGTGAAAAATATGGGAACGAAGGTCCCTATTTATACTAAAAAATGTGAAGAGTTATGGAATGACTCAAACTTTGGAAAGAAATCACGGAAAAAAATCTGAAAACAGGCAGAAACGAGTTGGGGAAGAGGCGCAGCAGCTGCTGCGATCCTTCCAAGAGGCGCAACATCTGCTGCGTCATTTCCCCAGAGGTTTCCTCCTACGGAAGAAAGATTTCCGCGTTTCTTTTATGGAATTGCGGTAGATCTATACTTCCTTATTCCTTAAAATAAGATATACGAGATATATTTTACCAAAAGATATAAAATTAAATTATGAAATAAATATCTGGAATATTCTAGGACATTCCGACTCGGCATTTTAAACGGTTTCTTAGGAAATGAAGCGGTTTTTGACCTGGACTCCAAATGAACTCTAATTACTGTCAAAATGACCGTATCGGCGCGTAGATGAAGACCAAGGGATATACACAAGTATTTGAGCTATCACTTGACGATAAACTTACGGACTGTCATAAATCATTCCGTGTACCAAACATGCGGCCCAATCATCACTGGGTGGTTGGCGGGAGGTGCAGAAATGAGGTATCTACAGAGCCCCCACTTTGACTGAGGCTTGGACAAGGCGAAAGTCAAAGTATAGCCATCAGGTCAATCGAAGATTACAACCTGACGACTATGGCGACGCGAGGCGGTTCAAGGGGTTCGAACCAAGGACCTGTCGTCGGGAATATTTTAGAGTCTGTCGACTATCGAGGAGGGTCGTTTAAAGGCCATTAGACTACGTAAGGAGGCTCGCCAGCCATAAGAAGAGACCATACATGTGACTTCTTTCTTGAGATGTTTCCGGAGGTGCGTAGGAGCTAAGGTTAAGCGTAGGAGCTAAGGTCAAGCGTAGGAGCTAAGGTTAAGACCTAAAAGATATATAAGGATTGTGCTAGGGTGTGGGGCCCTAAAGGAAAACATCGATGAGAAGGCGGCCTAAGGGTAACCAAGGTTTGGGGTGTATGAACCCTGAGAAAAGGCGATCCTAAAGGAGTATGATCCTATAGGTAGAGGCTAGGTGTATGAACCTGGGTAGTTTGGGAACCTAAGAGAAGGTTGGTATAAGAACAAATAAAATTGAGGGCAGCAGGACGTCAGTAGAAACTGCTGGGGGAATCTGCTTGCGTCGATCTCAAGCGAATTCTCGCCGGGGAATATGTTTATGATTCTGTCTAGATTAAATCATTTCCGGGGAATATGCTTGTGTCTTCTTCCAAACAAACTCCATCTCGTGAGAAGTACAATCGGCTGTCATGAACTCTCGATGGATAATAAAGTATCGATAAAGGTGTGTCTTAAAACACCGTCAAAGAAAATGAAGAGGATTGACTGATAGTGGCGCGTCCTAAGCACCGCTGGAAATCCGCTCGTTGTTGCAAGCGAAATCCTGATAAATATCCTTGCTGGGAGATAAAACATCGTGACGGTTTTGCAGTCTGTTTAGAAAAATACGAGTCCGGACGAAAAAATAAATGCCCAAAATAACCAAATATATGATATAAGGTGTCGGAGAAGAGGCGCACAAAATTTGGGCCCACAAATAACAAACTTGTAACAAACTTTCAAAAAAATCGAGCTTAAAGTACGAGCCCATTTGGGGAACAGGCGCAGCAAGAGCTGCGGCTCTTGGAAAGGGCGCAACAGGTGCTGCGTCTTTTCCTGGGCTTGTCCCTGTCTGAGTAAAAACATGATAAACCGTGTTATTCCTCATCTGTTGAGGGAGTTGGAGGTCAGGGACGCTGAGGAGGACTACGGCATGATCTTGGGTCTGCCGTGTGGAGATGAGGCTTTGGTGTGGCCGTCGACGGCCATGAGAGTGGACTCAGCCGAGGCGAGGAGGCTGATCGGCTGGAACCTGGCGGAGGGTGCCGCCAGCGTTCCCGGGTTGGTGCCAAGTTCTTACGTTATGGACTACTTTGCGGGTATGACCCCGACGACGGTGATGACGGATGGGAGGAAGGTGGCTCCTCCTGCTTGTACTGCGGAGCAGAGGGCTCGCTTGTGGCTGTGGTGGTTCTTGTCTTTGATTTACCTCAGAGACAAGGGGGAGAGGCTGTCGACGAAGCTTCTTCCTTTTCTGTCTTACTTGAGTAGCCTGGGTCGGTGGGACTGGGTTACTCATGGCTTTGCGGTCCTCACTCGCTACATGAGGGCCATGGTACGTCCCAAGCTGATGGAGAAGGGGACTTCTTCTGCTACTGTCAGTCCTGGACTCTTGCTGGAGGTATGAACCTTTATTTTGCACTATGAAAGATCATTACTTCTTTTCTTTGTTTCTATTGAATTTTGAAAGATCACCATCATAGAAAAATAAATGATTGTCTTGTCTGCAGGCGTGGGTGTACTCCTACTTTCCCAGCTTCGCACCCAAGAGGACGGAGACTGAGCCGAGGGCATACCCTGTCGTGAGAGACTGGGTAGTATGCCGTAGGAAGAGCCATCGCTCTTCTTACGACGTCTGTCGGTGGGGCGTGAATGCCTTGAAGTTGGAGAACGTAAGTACCCTTGATCCTTATTTGATTACCTTTCTTTTATTTATGTATTTTATTTAGAAGCGGTCATAGGAATGACCCTCTATTCCCGCTTAGAGCCGATCATAGGAATGACCCCTCGTTTGCTTGTTTTAGTGGGTGATGCGTGTCCTTAATATGATGTTTTACACCCTATTTTACACGCATTTCAGAGCTCATTTGTGTAGTTTAAGCTACCATTTTCCATATTTCTGTCTACTTTCGTATTTTCATGTAATATTGCAGATTATTGCGGAAATGAGTAGATATCGAGCCGAATCCGTCCCCGAGTACCTAACATTGCATTTGACATGAAGTATTTACTCGGGAAGCAAACTTGGTGCGCGTATCGAGGCTCGAAAGACGAATTCACGAAACTTTTGGAGCCAAGTACCTGTTGAAGTGGTCGATAGACCGGTGCCCCTGGTCGATCGACCAGCGTGCGACTTACAGAAGCTACTGTTCAGCGTATTCCAGTCGATCGACCGGCTGCTTTGGTCGATCGACCACACCGTTAATCTGACGCAAGTTAAAAGATCGAGAATTAGGAAGCCCATTGTAATTAGGTTACATGATAATTCCTATATAACGTAACTCATCCTCAGCATCTATTATCCAGTTTTTATCATTGAGTTCTTAACATACAATTCAATATTCATTAGTTTAGTTTAGTTTTCCGTCAATAAGTTTCCTTTTGCATTCGGTTTTGATCCTTTCTCTGCAAATCCTTTTACGGTATTCTCTGTTCCAATATTAAGTTTTATTGCTTTCATTCGTTCATAGTTTAGAATTGCTAGATAGGATCCCAAAGCCAATTTATCGTTCTATGTTAGTTATTTACTCGGTTAATTTAATTATGAATTCTTTTGCTTTATTAGTTAATCTTATTGTTGTTTTTATCAATATCATGAGTAGCTAAATCCCATGTGTTAAGATGTAGGGGACCTATAGTGTAGGCGGCATTAGAATTAGTAGACCTGAAATCGCGCCATGGTCGATCTACCGCCTACCCTGGTCGATCGACCGGCTCCCGTGAGATTAACTTCGTCTTAATTAATTTAATTGCTATATTTGACAAATCGAGTGCACGCGACTAGTTGAATGTTTAGGAATTGACCGACCCAATAAGATCGAAAGATAGGGGAGAGAAATAGACTACCTAATTGAGACGACTAAATTAATGAGATCGAGAGATAAGTTAATTTAGACTTTTAAATCACTTTTCAGGACGAGAGTCAGTACTAGTGGTATTAAGGATCCGTAGCTAGATTGAAAGATGCTACCTGTTAAGAATGGACCGAGAGGACTTCTTATTTTCCCGTCTCACGTGATTGTTTTAGACTTACTTAGGATACTGCCGCCGAAACTACAGTGAACCGACCATCTTAGCATCCTTTTATTATTTGATTCCATACATTTTCATTTATTGCTCTTTCATTTGCCTAGTTTACTTTTGATTTTATTGCCATTAGTTATAAATTCATCCAAATCAAACCCCCACACAACTGTTACCTTGGACTAAAATTAGACAACTTTTAATTACATTCGCCTCTCTGTGGTTCGACCCTGACTGCCACTAGCTATAGTTGTAGTTTGGATTATAAATTTATCTTTGGTACTCTACGACGGTATCAAATTTTGGCGCCGTTGCCGGGGAGGCAATTGTTTAATTTTTAGTTGTTTTATTTTAGTCTCTATCTTAGTTTAAGGGACATCTGTTCCTTAAACTTTTCTCATATTCTACTTGTAGTTTCCTCTTATGCGCAGGTCACAGGGTGGTGAATTGCGACCATTAGATCCTGAGATCGAAAGGACTTTGCGTGAGTTGAGACGATCATCTAGAGTATTGCCGACAGAGGAAGAGCTGAGTACTATGTCCAGTTACTACGAGAACGAGCTATTTGAGGAGGATCCACCTTCGTCTCCTATTTCTACTTCTTCAGCTGAGACCGTCACATCTCCAGACATGGCTGAAGAAGCAAGTATAGCCAGTCACTCCGAGCCAACAACTGAGAATCTCTATAAGGGATTCGCATTACCAGGGACGGATAGAAAATTCGAGCCAAAACCGTCTTATATTAACTTGGTTGAAAGAAACCAATTTGGGGAGCCGCAAATGAAGATGCGGCTAAACATATGGAGACATTCATTGACTACATGTTGTTCCATACCCCCACCAAAGTGTGTGACCCGGGACCGAGGTGAAGGAGACGATGTTCATATTCTCGCTTCGTGATGGTGCAAGGGAATGGTACGGAGAGATCGGATCGAGCCGCTAACGGGATTACGATTGGAATTCGGCCGGCCCTAGCATTCTACAAGAAATATTTCTCGCCTCGAAGACCAATGCAATTAGAGCTCGGATCACAAGCTTTAAACGGGGGTCCCGATGAAGATTTTCATGAGGCATGGGTCCGTTTCAAGAGACTAGTGCGAACCATTCCGCACCATGTGTAATACTACGTATTTTTGAGTCTTTGGGTACTCTATCGAGTAGGCCTTACTTTGTCGAGTAAGGGCGAGTTGCAGTTTAAAATAGTTTCTGACCTGTTGGGTACTCGATCGAGTAACGCAGATACTCGATCGAGTAAGGGGGCACTCGATCGAGTACCTTAGCTACTCGATCGAGTAGCCGGTTTACGGGGGATGATTTCTCGGGTTTTGTTAATAATGCGATTAAGATATATAATACTTCCGTCATTGTTCTTTAAACACTTTTTAAAACCTAATTACTGTGAAAAGAGAAATCAAACTACGTCATTCGCTTTAATCGCATTGTTGGCAAATCCCGGAGCTTGGAAGATCGGATTTTACCTTTCTTTATACCGTTGTGATCCTTGCGTCGAGGGTAAGACCTATGTGCCGTTTTTATAGTATTTCTTTAAGGTTGGTTAAACCTTAATGTTGGGAATTGGGGGTTTTGTTGTTTTGTATGATTGGTAGTGATTATATGTTTGTATGTTAGGAGGAGGATTCGTAGAGGAAGCATTTTGATATCAGCTGTGAGATCGTCTGATTGTGTTGTGCTTTCTAGGTAGGGTTGGTGATTGTGCTGTAGTTAGTGATTGTTGATTGATTCAGACGGTTGTTGATGTTGTATTGTGATTGCTGATTGTTTGTCTCTGGTTCTCGAGATGCGTTCTCGACTGAGTGGAGTCACTTGCGGGAGTGGCTTCACGCCCTAGTTTCGCCCTTCGTGGAACCCGCCACGGAAGGGGATGTGCACATTAATGGGACAGGGTTATCGCTCGGTATGATGAGTGGGGATTTGGTGGGTACGGCTGCGGTCCCCCATGGCGGGGGTGTCCGGTGGACGGTCGGTGACGGAGATTGATTGGTGTGGGTGATTGTGTGTGATTGTTTGAGCTGTGTTGTTTACTGTACTGTTGGTTATATAAATTGTGTGATTAGTACTGACCCCGTTTAATGTTTTAAAAACTGTGGTGATCTATTCGGGGATGGTGAGCAGTTATTGAGCAGGTATGAGTCGAGTTACTGGGATAGCTGGGATGTGCCACCGTCTGATGATAGAAGTCTTCCGCTGTAGCTTAGTAGTTTTCATAAACATTTCGATTAGCTCGATGAGACGATTGGTTTGAGAACATGTATTCGTATTTTGGTTTGGTTTTTGGATTGTAACCTTTCACTAAAGTATTTCTATTTAAACGTTGTTTCATTGTTGTTTATTTGATTATCATTGCCTCGGGCAACCGAGATGGTAGCATCCTTATACCTGGGTGGTCCTGGTAAGGCACTTGGAGTATGGGGGTGTTACAAAATGGTATCAGAGCGACGATCCTGAAACCTGTAACCAATGAATCTAATGAACATAGGGAGTCAATTAAAATGAACCCGGGGTAAAGGTTGTAGGAGCTAATGCAAAGGCTTGGGAGACGTCCTAAAGTCGCGAACTCGCCCTACAATTTTTAACCGGTCACATGGGGGGTGTATGTCTAGTATGTGTTGTTTGTTAGCTTGTGTGTGGATGTGATGAAGTATGTTGTAATTGTTGGGTGTTGGAGTAGAAAGTTGAATTTATGAATGAAAGATTGATGAGACATATAGACTGTTGTTGAAATAAGAAGCATGTTGGATGTTTACTATGTGGCGTTTGATAACATGATATAATCGTTTTGTTGATCGTATGAAAAGCTTGGTAGAAATGCATGCTTAGCTATTTTATATGTCGAATTATAAAGTTGCATAGAATATGTTGAGATATGATATAGCATGCGGGTAGCATATTCGAGTTAGCATGACTCGATCGAGTAGGTCTGACTCGATCGAGTGGGTATTTGACGATTTTGCAACCAGAATCGTGTTTTTGGGCACTCGATCGAGTACCTAGGGCACTCGATCGAGTAGGGGGTCACTCGATCGAGTATCCCGGCTACTCGGTGGAGTATGTTAGAGATCAGAAGGTCTGTTTGGGGTCTGATGTCGAGGCACTCGATCGAGTATGGTGGGCACTCGATCGAGTAGCCTCTTACTCGATCGAGTAGGTTTAGGCACTCGATCGAGTGTGTTCTGGGCAGTCCGCTTTCGTGTTTTGAGGTTTTAGTGCGTATGTTTATGTCTACCCTTTCTTATATAGTTTCAAGATGCCGCCCAAGAGAAACGCTTACTATGCGAGAGCTGAGACCATGAACATAGATGATGTGGTTAAGATGTTGGAGCATCAAGATGCTCTTGCGAGGCTTTAAAGAAAGTGGGAAAGGACAAGGAGGTTGATCACTCTAAGATCAGTCTCTATATAGCGAGGTTTAACCCAAAAGAGTACACGGGAACCGGGAACCAAACCTTCTTGACAACGGCATCGTGAGATGGAGAATATACTAGACACAGTTCACATCCCGATGAGATGAGAGTAGAACAAGCTGCGTTCTACCCGAGGGAAGCAAAAGTGGCAAGTGGTGGGATACGGTGAAGGTGAGTGCTAGGGAGATGTATGCGAACCAGAGCTTACCTGCTATACCTTGGGAAGAGTTTCGGAGGGCTATGAGGAAAGAGTTTGTACCGGAACATGTGAGGAGTAAGTTGAGAGAAGAGTTTGATGGGCTTAAGATGACATCTGATATGTCAGTTGCTGAGTACTATAAGCAGTTTAATGAGAAGTCTAGGTATGTTGAGGATATGGGTTTGAGTGAGGAGAACCTGGCGCTGAGGTTTGAGAGAGGGTTGACACCCAAGATTATGGATAAGTTACCCGTGGGAGTCCTTACCGATGTTAAGGAAGCTTATGAGAGGGCTGGGAGAGCTGAGAGGTTGGTGGAGATGGCTCAGGAGAGAGTGAGTGAGAAAAGAAAGGCTGAGAGTGAGGGTGCTGGCCAATCTAGTCATAAGAAAGGCAACCACACCCAAGCTAGAGGGTTTTCTTCTGGGTCAGGGTTCAGTGCTGGGGCTTCCTTTGGGCGTGGCCGTGTGAGTGGTAGTGGTAGTTGGGGGATGACCTGCTATGGCTGTGGTGGTGTAGGCCACAAGAGACATGAGTGCACGAGTGCACCGGGAGCTTTCGGGATCGGCTCGGGGAGCTATTCTCGGGGACCAAAGCACGAGTTATGCGAGCAACGGACCAAGTGGGTCATGGTCTAACCGGGAAGTCGAGCTATCGGGGTGGAGGTAACCGCAATGGCGGTAATTCTTATCGAAAACCAGCTACGAACAACAACAACAATCAGGGGTCGGGTGCTAAGCCGACCACATCAGCCAGTACTGTCCAGGGAGGTGGACGGAAGACCAGTGGAAAGCTGTTCATGATGGATAAGAAAGCAGATGAGGATGATGCACATGTTATCACTGGTACTTTTCTTGTTAACGGTATTCATACCTTTGTTTTGTTTGATTCGGGGGCATCTCAGTCGTTTGTATCTTCGAGTCATGTTAAACGGTTGGGTTTGAGGGTATATGAGTCTGTAAGCGAAAAAGTTTTTATACCTTCGGGTGAGTCTGTATCATGTGGGAGGTTGTTTAGAGATGTGTCTATGATAGTTGGGCAAGTTGATCTACCTGTAGACTTGCTAGAGTTTCCTTTTGACGGTTTTGAGATGATAGTCGGGATGGATTGGTTGGGAAAGTATAAAGCTAAGATAGACTGTCATCAAAAGAAAGTGTCTTTGAGAGGGCCTAAGGGTGTTAGTGTGTCTTATCGTGGGTTTCTAGTCAAACCCAAAGTTAAGTTGATTGCAGCTGTCACCTTGAAGTCTTATCTGAGGAAGGGATGTCCTTTGATCTTGTGCCACGTGAGAGATGACCGGATAGAGAGTCCGACGGTTGACCAGATACCAGTGGTGGGAGAGTTTGCAGATGTTTTTCCAGAGGAGATTCCGGGGTTGCCACCGAAGAGGGAGATAGATTTCACCGTTGAGTTGAAACCGGGGACGGGGCCAATCTCTAAGGCACCGTACCGGATGGGTCCTAAAGAGATGGAGGAGCTCAGGAAACAGTTAGATGATGTGATAGAGAAGGGATACATTAGACCTAGTGTGTCGCCGTGGGGAGCACCAGTTCTTTTTGTGAAGAAGAAAGATGGGAGTTTGAGGTTGTGCATAGATTATAGAGAGCTGAACCGAGTGACGGTGAAGAACAAGTATCCTTTGCCAAGGATAGACGACCTGTTTGATCAGTTGAGTGGTGCATCGGTCTTTTCCAAGATTGATTTGAGGTCGGGGTACCATCAGGTGAAGATTAGAGAGATGGACATACCAAAGACAGCTTTCACGTCGAGGTATGGTCATTATGAGTACGTGGTGATGCCATTTGGGTTATCTAATGCACCGACTGTGTTTATGGACTTGATGAACAGAATCTTCAGACAGTTTTTGGACAAGTTTGTGGTGGTGTTTATTGATGACATCTTAGTCTACACCAAGACTAAGGAGGAGCATGAGGAGCATCTGAGAATTGTGTTGCAGACCTTGAGGGAGCATGAGTTATATGCTAAGCTGTCCAAGTGTGAGTTCAGGTTAGAGAAAGTTGCTTTTCTGGGGCATGTGATCTCTAAGGAGGGAGTAGCTGTGGATCCGGCAAAGATTGAGGCAGTGACAAAGTGGGAAGCACCAAAGAATGTTGCTGAGATCAGGAGTTTCTTGGGTTTAGCTGGATACTACAGACGGTTCGTGAAAGATTTCTCCAAGATAGCTAGACCTATGACAGCTTTGATGAGGAAAGAGAACAGGTTTCGTTGGGATGAGAGTTGTGAGAAGGCGTTCCAAACATTAAAGGAGTGTTTGACCACAGCTCCTATCTTAGCATTGCCTGAAGGGATCGAGAACTTTGAGGTTTATACAGATGCCTCAAAGAATGGGTTGGGATGTGTGTTGATGCAGAACGGTAAGGTGATTGCCTATGCTTCTAGGCAATTGAAGCCGTATGAGGAGAACTACCCTACACATGATCTAGAGTTGGGTGCAGTGGTGTTTGCTCTCATGATATGGAGACATTACCTTTATGGGGCGACCTTTATGGTATTTTCGGATCACAAGAGTCTCAAGTACATCTTCACTCAAAAGGAGTTGAACATGAGACAGAGGAGGTGGATGGAGCTGATTGACGATTATGACATGGATATTATCTACCATGAAGGGAAAGCCAATGTTGTTGCAGATGCTTTGAGTAGGAAGAGTGTACACTCCCTGTGTACAGCTCTATCTTTGATGAGGTTGAGAGATGAGGTGGGGAAGTTTGGGATACATATGATGCAAAGAGGGGATGCTGTGGGAGATTTGACAGTACAGCCTGATCTTTATGATGATATTCGAGGTAAACAGGCTTTGGATCCTAAGATGGTTGAGTGGAGAGCTGGAGTAGAGAAAGGGACAGTGTCTCGATTCTCTATTCATACAGATGGTAGTTTGAGGTTCGATGGAAGGTGGTGTGTCCCTAATGATGAGGAGCTGAAAAAGACTATCATGACAGAGGCACATTGTACACCATATTCAGTACATCCAGGTGGTGACAAGCTATACAAGGATTTGAAGAACACGTTTTGGTGGCCTGGGATGAAGAAATAAACAGCTGAGTTTGTGGCCCGTTGTTTGACATGTCAGAGAGTTAAAGGAGAACAGCGACGATCACAAGGTAAGATTCAGTCTTTAGAGGTACCTGAGTGGAAGTGGGAATCCATTTCTATGGATTTTATCGTGGGTTTGCCAAAGAGTCAACAGGGTAACAACATGATATGGGTGATATTGGATCGACTGACCAAGTCAACTCACTTTGTGCCAATGAAAGATACATGGACTAAAGCACAATTAGCTATGGCTTATCGGAAGAATGTGCTTAAGTTACATGGAGTCCCTAAGGACATAGTGTCCGACGAGATGCGCGATTTATCTCAAGGTTTTGGAAAGAGTTGCGGGAATCTTTGGGAACAACTTTGAAGATGAGTACACTTTTCATCCCGCGACGACGGTCGGGATCGAGAGAACAATCAAAACTCTTGAGGATATGTTACGAGCTTATGTGATGGACTTTGGTGGTAGGCTGGGAGCAAGAGGTTGGATTTGATAGAGTTTTCTTACAACAACAGCTATCACACTAGTATTGGCATGGCACCGTTTGAGGCTTTATATGGGAGGAGATGCAGGAGTCCGATTTTTTGGGACGACAGTGCTGAGGCAGTGGTTCTAGGACCAGAGATGGTACATGAGATGGTTGAACAGATTAAGATGATCAGGGAACGGATGAGAGCAGCTCAGGATAGGAAAAAGAGTTATGCAGATCCACATCGCCGGGATATAGAGTTTCAGGTTGGGGATAAGGTTCTTCTTAAAGTGTCTCTTATGCGTGGGGTTATGAGATTTGGAAAGAAAGGAAAGCTGAGTCAGAAGTTCATCGGGCCTTATGAGATCTTAGAGCGAGTTGGGGAGGTTGCATATCGTCTGGCTTTACCGGCTGCGTTAGAGAGAGTGAACAATGTGTTTCATGTATCGCAGCTGCGGAAGTATGTGAGTGACCCATCACATGTGTTAGAGGCAGAGAGCTTAGAGCTAGATGAGTCTTTATCATATCTTGAGGTACCTAAGCAAATTTTTGACCGGAAGGTTAGGAAGACTAGGGGTGGTGAGACAGTTTTGCTCAAGATCCTTTGGTCTAACCACGAGACTGAGGAAGCTACATGGGAGGCAGAGGATGCCATGAGAGAGCGTTACCCTTTCCTTTTTGATCAGGTATGTATGGTTACGGGGACGTAACCTTGTTTCTTTTAGGGGGGTAAGAGATGATCGCAAAGAGTTTTTAAGAGTTTTATACCCTTTTTATGTTGTGTCGGTATGGTTGTTGTCGTTGAGTCGGGTTGAGTTTGGGTTAGTAACATGTTTTATGTTGAGTTTTGTTTTGGTTGTTGAGTCGGGAGTGCGTAGTATGTGTCTTTGTTTTGTTGTGGTTTGAACTTCGGGGACGAAGTTCTTTTTAAGGAGGGAAGACTGTAATACTACGTATTTATGAGTCTCTGGGTACTCTATCGAGTAGGCCTTACTCTGTCGAGTAAGGGCGAGGATCGCATTTAAAATAGTTTCGACTGTTGGGTACTCGATCGAGTAACGCGGATACTCGATCGAGTAAGGGGGCACTCGATCGAGTACCTTAGCTACTCGATCGAGTAGCCGGTTTACGGGGGATGATTTCTCGGGTTTTGTTAATAATGCGATTAAGATATATAATACTTCCGTCATTGTTCTTTAAACACTTTTTAAAACCTAATTACTATGAAAAGAGAAATCAAACTACGTCATTCGCTTTAATCGCATTGTTGGCAAATCCCGGAGCTTGGAAGGTCAAATTTTACCTTTCTTTATACCTTTGTGATCCTTGCGTCGAGGGTAAGACCTATGTACCGTTTTTATAGTATTTCTTTAAGGTTGGTTAAACCCTAATGTTGGGAATTGGGGTTTTGTTGTTTTGTATGATTGGTAGTGATTATATGTTTGTATGTTAGGAGGAGGATTCGTAGAGGAAGCGTTTTGATATCGGTTTGTGAGATCGTCGATTGTGTTGTGCTTTCCGGGTAGGGTTTCCTACTCGGTATTAATTACATAATGTGTGGTGATTGTCTTGTAGTTAGTGATTGTTGATTGATTCGACGGTTGTTGATGTTGTATTGTGATTGCTTTGATTGTTTGTCTCGGTTCTCGAGATGCGTTCTCGGCTGAGTGGAGTCACTTGCGGGAGTGGCTTCACGCCTAGTTCGCCTTTCGTGGAACCCGCCACGGAAGGGGATGTGCACATTAATGGGACGGGGTTATCGCTCGGTATGATGAGCGGGGATTTGGTGGGTACGGCTGCGGTCCCCCAGCATCGCGGGGTCGTCCAAAGGGATGTCGGTGACGGAGATTGATTGGTGTGGGTGATTGTGTGTGACTTGTTTGAGCTGTGTTGTTTACTTTATCTTGTTGGTTATATAAATTGTGTGATTAGTACTTGACCCGTTTAATGTTTTAAAAGCGTGGTGATCCATTCGGGGATGGTGAGCGATTATTGAGCGGTATGAGTCGAGTTCTTGGGATAGGTAGGGATGTGCCACCGTCGATGATAGAAGTCTTCCGCGTAGCTTAGTAGTTTTCATAAACATTTCAGTTAGCTCAGTAGACAGTTGGTTTGAGAACATGTATTCGTATTTTGGTTTGGTTTTTGGATTGTAACCTTTCACTAAAGTATTTCTATTTAAACGTTGTTTCATTATTGTTTATTTGATTATCATTGCCTCGGGCAACCGAGATGGTAGCATCCTTATACCTGGGTGGTCCTGGTAAGGCACTTGGAGTATGGGGGTGTTACACCATGGGTTTGAGAAATGGTTTATGTGCAACCAATTCTACAATGGTCTTTATGATGATCAAAGAGCTATCCTAGATGCTGCAGCTAATGGGAGATTTCAAGAAAATAGTGGTGAGACAAAGGGGTGGAAAATCATTGATGACATTGCCACCCATAAAGCTGAGCATGAGAATTCTAGAGGAAATCAGAGAAGATTGGCTGAATCTCCTGCTGTAGCTGCAATAGAAGCCCTTACTGCGAGGTTTGACAAGATAGATTTTGGGGGATCCCAAAAAGGAGGGATTTATAAAGTTAAGGCGGTTTCGAGGCGGTCCCTTTACATGAAAAAGATGTGGAGCGAGAGGACATGTTTCGGAGTTCGTCTAGTTCGAATGAAACATGTGTTTGCCTTTCAACATTATAGGCAAACGGTGCTTATCCCGATCCCTCTAATGTCCACCCCAATTTGAGGTGGACTAACCGAATGTCCTTAATCCGGGTCCACAAAGCGCGACAGCAAAGTTATGTGCCCCCTCATAAGCATCAAGAATTTCAAAAGCCCCCTATGTGCCTCAGTAGCAGCAATTTCAAGGTTCTGACATTTCTGAATTGAAAAACATGGTTCAGAACTTGTCGGGTCTGCTGCAAAAGGAGTCTCTAGCTAGGGAGACTTCTACAAAGATGTTAGAGAGCCAAATTGCCCAACTGCGAGCAAAAGTGCAACTCGAGCTCCGGGCAATTACCGTCGCAATGGATCAAAAGGAGACCCTAAATGCTATCACTTTGAGGAGTGGGTCTACCCTTGATGGGCCCGCTATGGTCGAACATGTCACTTTGAAAAAGATGAGGCGGAACCAAGCAAGAGAAAGGCGGAGCGAACAAAAGCAAGAAAAAGACGATCAGCAGGTATGTCAGTCGATCGACTGACATACCCGGTTGATCGACCAGTCCGCGAAATAGTACAGCTTCTGGTTCTGAGGAAGTCGGTCGATCGACTGACAAACATGGTCGATCGACTGAAAGCGCTGCTGATCATGAACCTTTTCATCCTCCAATGCCAGATAACTTGAGGGACCACTTATTTCGGGGTACGACGACTCCGAAATTATTGAGGCAAGATCCAAATGCTGATGGGTCAGCCCCGGTTCCAAAGTATGACCCTATGACAATTAATGGTTCATTTCTGAGACGGTCTGAAGAAGGTTCGAGCTACAACAAGGACACGGTAGTGGATTTTCAGCCTAAGTCCACTGATGCAGGTATGAGAGACCTAGAGGAGAGGGCTAAGTTGCTTCTTACAGCCCCTTATCCAGAGAGATTGGTGCCGACAAAGGAACAGGTATCGTTTAACAAGTTTGAAAATGTTATTCGTAGCTTAAATGTACAAGTTCCTTTCTTAGAACTGGTTAATCAAGTGCCTGCTTACATGAAATTTATGAAGCAACTTTTGTCTAAAAAGAAGTCACTTGATAATGTGCAATCTGTCGCACTAACGAGGAGTCATGTTCCTATTTGACTCATCTTTGCACCTCATAAGCTAGCGACCCGGTAGTTTTTCAGTCCCATGTAATATTGACACCTTTTCTATTGAGAAGGCATTATGTGACCTAGGGGCCAGTATTAGCGTGATGCCTTTGAGTCTTGCTAAGAAACTGAAATTGACTAGGTTTGCAGTTACTAACATGACAGTACAGATGGCTGATCGTTACTGCGATTCGACCTATAGTAGTCTTAGAGGATATTCCTGTGCAAATAGGAAAGTTCTTTTTCCCAGTCGACTTCGTTGTACTAGATATACCCGAGGATGCTCACATTCCTATCATTTTGGGTAGACCATTTCTGCACACCGCTGGTGCGATTATAGATGTTGGCTCGGGACATTGACCTTTAAAGTAGGGAAACATCCATTATTTTTGCCAGGACACTAAGAAGAAAGATCCTATGTGGCCAGACACTTGTAATACGATTTCTGAGAAGAAATCTTATTTTGTGCTTTCTGACATGCCTACTTTGGCACCTATGCCTACTCCTGTTGTGACACCTCCGCCCCAGATTGGGAGCAAATTGGAGGAAGATTCTTCTGTTTTAGATATTGCAGGAGCTGGTTTGGGGAAGGAAGAGACGCATGTTGCTCCAGCTGTGAAGGAGCCAATCGTTCAAAGAGGCGGTCTAGGATGTCTGAGCTATGCAACTGATGAAGAGCCTGATGAGGAGCTAGTCAAGGTGACGGAGTCTGATTTGGATTTTGACGAGCCAGACGAGGTCATTGACTGGGAAGATGTTAGAGAAGCTGATCCATTGAGTTCTGCGGATGTTAGAGTTGGTAGGAGTGCCGCTGAGGAAATGAACACTGTAGAGGCTACTTCTTGTAGCCAGGAGCCGAGCAAATGGGCCATTCCGTGGCCATTCTTGATCAACTATTAGTTGATTAAGACTTTTTCAAAAACATTCATTTTATTGCTTTTGTTAGACTTTTTATTGTTTTGGTTTGCGCGAGTCTTCGCTTTAATAAGTTTGCTTAGGACTTTTAAGGACTTTAGACTGTTACTTTGGGTTTTGCACAATTTTGGGCGCGTTATTATGTGTATTTGCAGGTTTATAGACCATATTAGCTCAATTTATTGAGCTAATTCGAAGAAAATAAGAACTTACAAAGTTTTTCGGATCGATCATTTGCTTATGGTCGATCGACTGAGCCGCGACACCAGGAGCTTCTGTTCCTGTTCACTCTGGTCGATCGACTAGATGCCATGGTCGATCGACCACTTTCGCTGCTGTACCTGTTTTCGACCATCCCCCTGCTGTGTTTGGTCGATTTGCGGAGTTGAGAGAGTCTTTTCTCCACTTTTTCCTCCGATTCATTTCTGTTTTCCTCCGTTTCTTTATTTTGCACATAATTTGGCGCTTCGTAAATTGTTTTCTCGGAATTATGCGCGGTATTTTCTGTCTTTTCAGGTACCTATGGTAGCACTGCTGGCTACTGAAACCTCCGAGCTCACGCTGGTTTTGGGAGGTTTCCTTTTGCGCTTAAATTCTTGTGAGTTTCCGAGTTCCTTTTCATGTCTTATTTAGTTATTTATCGCAAAAATCTCATTTCCCTTTTGTTTCTTTCACATAATTTTGCACAATGGGGACATTGTGTGATTTGGTTTGGGGAAGGGTTTTGCATTGCATTCACATGTTTTATTGCATTTCTGTTTCACGTTTATTTCATTCAAAAAATTTCAAAAAATTGCACGTTTATTCTAGCATGTAGGTTGAGTCGGAACGGTAGTATTTCAATGATGACATTGCATTTTCATCTATTTATGCCTAAGCCGTGCTAAATTGACATGTTATTAGTAGAATCATATGCATAGTCTACGAGTTTTCGTTAAATATTTTGCTGAACTTTAGACTTGACTTAGATTTTTGGCAAACTACTTATATTTCTGAGGTTTAGAGCCTATAACTGGTGACATTCATGACCAGTTTATCTAGGATTGTGAGTAGTTACTCCTTATGAGACATGCTATATCAATATGCATAAATATGAACTTAATCGCTTAATACCCGTATGCATTCGGTTTCGTGGTTTGTTGACACATGTGGAAGAGGTCTCCTTTATTCATTTTACCCATAAACCCCTCATAGCCAAATTTAGCCTTTTGTCCCTTAACTACATCCTATATTTAGCCTGCCTTTGTCAAGCTAGTAGTCTTAGTTTTTGGGAATGTGTTTATTGCGGTTTGGTTATTTTACTCTTTATTGAGATGTTGGTGAAATGGTGAAAGGGAAGGAAAGAAAAATGTTTGAAAAGAAAGAAAAAAAATATATAGAAAAAAAAAAGAGAACAAAAACGAGAACATGTTCGACAAAAGAGCCATATCCGGTCGATCGACCGACCATCTTGGTCGATCGACCAAGCCCGAGAAAAAGAAAAATCGAAAAAATCACATGTTGCAATTGTTATGAGTTGGTGATTTTGTACTCCCATGTATTATTTCTAACTGTTGGGGAGTTTACTTGCTGTTGGGTTGTGAGTTTAGTGCTAGTTATAGCACCGTTTCATCGATTTAATTTTGAGTAAGGAATTGGATGTTGTTATAATTTGGATCTGTAGCTATTAGCTTGGCTTTAACTCCTCATATCCAAATTTATCTTAGCCCCTTCTTACCCATTACCTCACATATCCATATTTACCTCGGTATGTGTCATGGTCATTTGTTTGGTTGGAATGCATATGTACGGTTGTAGAGATCATTTTCATATTAGATTGCATGCTTGTTCTTATAGGTCGTAGTTAGGTGAGAGTCATTACAAATTACTTCTTTCTATCTTTCATATTCTCACCCGTATTCATTGAGTGATATGAGCGGCCGTGAGAGTCCGAATCGATAAGTCTCTACATTGACGGTTCAGCAATTTTTTTAACGACTACATAACTCGTTTGCATGATTCATATTGCTAATTGATTGTTAGTTGTAGCATTAAATTGGTTTAGGCTTTATAGTTGCATTTCGCTCCGAGATTGAACTCGTTCCATTAGGTTTTAGGATCGAGTCTAGTTCTTGCTTGGGGACAAGCAAGGGTTTGGTTTGGGGAAGTTTGATGCGTGTCCTTAAAATGATGTTTTACACCCTATTTTACACGTATTTCAGAGCTCATTTGTGTAGTTTAAGCTACCATTTTCCATATTTCTGTCTACTTTCGTATTTTCATGTAATATTGCAGATTATTGCGGAAATGAGTAGATATCGAGCCGAATCTGTCCCCGAGTACCTAACATTGCATTTGACATGAAGTATTTACTCGGGAAGCAAACTTGGTGCGCGTATCGAGGCTCGAAAGACGAATTCACGAAGCTTTTGGAGCCAAGTATCTGTTGAAGTGGTCGATAGACCGGTGCCTGGTCGATCGACCAGCGTCGACTTGCTGAAGCTCTTTTCAGCGTATTCGATCGATCGACCATTGCTTTGGTCGATCGACCACACCGTTAATCGACGCAGTTAAAAGATCGAGAATTAGGAAGCCCATTGTAATTAGGTTATGAGGATTAGGTTACGTGATAATTCCTATATAACGTAACTCTTCCTCAAGATCTATTATCCAGTTTTTATCATTGAGTTCTTAACATACAATTCAATATTCATTAGTTTAGTTTAGTTTTCCGTCAATAAGTTTCCTTTTGCATTCGGTTTTGATCCTTTCTCTGCAAATCCTTTTACGGTATTCTCTGTTCCAATATTCAGTTTTATTGCTTTCATTCGTTCATAGTTTAGAATTGCTAGATAGGATCCCAAGGCCAATTTATCGTTCTATGTTAGTTATTTACTCGGTTAATTTAATTATGAATTCGTTTGCTTTATTAGTTAATCTTATTGTTGTTTTTATCAATATCATGAGTAGCTAAATCCCATGTGTTAAGATGTAGGGGACCTATAGTATAGGCGATATTAGAATTAGTAGACCTGAAATCGCGCCATGGTCGATCGACCGCCTACTGCGTCGATCGGCCGAAGCTCCCGTGAGATTAACTTCGTCTTAATTAATTTAATTGTTATATTTGACAAATTGAGTGCACGCGACTAGTTGAATGTTTAGGAATTGACCGACCCCATAAGATCGAAAGATAGGGGAGGGAAATAGACTACCTAATTGAGACGACTAAATTAATAAGATCGAGAGATAAGTTAATTTAGACTTTTAAATCACTTTTCAGGACGAGAGTCAGTACTAGTGGTATTAGGGATCCGTAGCTAGATCGAAAGATCTTACCTGTTAAGAATGGACCGAGAGGACTTCTTATTTTCCCGACTCACGTGATTGTTTTAGACTTACTTAGGATACTGCCGCCAAAACTACAGTGAACCGACCATCTTAGCATCCTTTTATTATTTGATTCCATACATTTTCATTTATTGTTCTTTCATTTGCTTAGTTTACTTTTGATTTTATTGCCATTAGTTATAAATTCATCCAAATCAAACCCCCACACAATTGTTACCTTGGACTAAAATTAGACAACTTTTAATTACATTCGCCTCTCTGTGGTTCGACCCTGACTGCCACTAGCTATAGTTGTAGTTTGGATTATAAATTTATCTTTGGTACTCTACGACGGTATTAGTGGGTGCCTAGACCTTGGGAGGACTACCCTGATGATCCCGCTTTCATGGCGGAGGTCCTTCGTCCTAGGAGATCGAGTAGGTTGTTGTTGAGGACGCCCATGGGACCCGTGTGTGGTACCGGTGAGCGTTTGAATCGGCAGTGCTCTCGTGACACCTTTACGGTTCCCATCGATCCTCCACGAATGATGTTTAGGGAGCCTTCCGACGCCGAGAGAGGGCGACTTGGCGGACGCGAGCGGTGACGCCCTCCTTCCGCTCGGCGAGGAGTAGTCCGAGTTCGTTCACCGGAGGTTGGCGTCGGCGATCGTGGTAAGTAGTTTCCATTTCTTATTCTTGAATTGACTTTACAAACGACAAACGATCGTCAAATAAAGAGTCATTTGAACCTTGTAGGAGATCGAGGTTGCAGGCGTCGAGCCCCCAGCTTACCCAGAGACGCTCGAGTACACTGACGCGGCGGGTTTGACGACGATCTCGGAGATCCGCGACTTTGGCGAGGAGGTGACGGACGCTGGTTTGGAGGAGTGGAAGCACTTAGTGAGGAGGGTAAGCCCCGCTTTGACTTGTCTTTATTGTTTTTTATTGCATAAGAATGCGTTTGTTCCTTTTTCTCCTTTTTGAACCCTTTTTGTTATTCAAATGCGGTGGCACCGTCTCGGTGCGTGGCGCTGTGGAGGACGGCCAACCGGCTGTGGGCCACGGCCATCGAGGCACTTGTAGGTGGCCGAGGATGACAGGTATGAACCTCTCATTCTCCTTCTTATTTCATTTTATTGATATTTTGATTTTTTATTGCAATTTCTCACATTTTTGTTTTGAAATGATTGAAATGAGGCATTTTTCTTCATTTGTATGCGGAAGCGAGCGTGACACAGGAGCGCGAGCCGGCAGACCCGAGAGGAGATAGCTCGTCTGTTGAGGGAGTTGGCGCCCGAGATCGCTGCTCTCGAGGCGACCGTAGGCCCCCGAGTGAGTGGCGACCAGGGACTAGCCGCTCTTCCTTTGTTGTTTGTCTTGTATATTTTGTACATTTTGGACTTTTTCGGACTCTGTTTTGGGCGGAAGCCCCGGTTTGATGTAAATATTCGTCTTTTTGGTTGTGTATATAGTGGCACTGAGTGCCTTTGTCTTTCGGGTGTTTGTCTTATTCTGCGGTTAGCTTAAAAACGGGTTTGGTAGGTGACGGTTTGTGCCGTCATGCTGCCGAAATTTACATAGAACTTACACGTAAAACACATAACATATGGGTGGCTTAAATTAGCGCAAAATGAGAAAAGTAAAAAAAGTGCCCGAAAATGAGCAAAAATGAGAAAAATACGCAAAAATGCCCAGAAATGAGCAAAATACGCAAAAATGCCCAGAAATGGGCAAAATACGCAAAAATGCCCAGAAATGAGCAAAATGACCGGACGGTAGGGAGGGCTACCGCCTAAAAAAACTTAAAAAGAAATGTATAAGTGTGAAATGTATTGAAAACGAGGAGTGAAATGATTCCCCTAAAAAAGAAAATAAAATAAAATGGGTAAGTGTGCTTGTTTGGTGAAAATGTAGACTTTGTCTCGAAAAGCGAACCCGAAAATAATTAGGAAACACGAAACTTGATAATTTGACGGAATTACCAAAATAATACCCTATAGGAATAGGAAATTATAGCAAAAAGCAAATTAGGAAAGATCCAAATATGAAAATCACGGAAAAAGGCCTGAGGAAGAGGCGTAGTAGATGCTTCGTCATTTCCCCAGCTAGTCAGACCTTGACGAAAATTAGGAAACAAATAATAGTATAAATAGAGACTTCGGGGAGGTTTTTATTCACACAATTCCTTCGTCTTTCTCCCGTCTATCACATAAAAGCTCTCATATCTTCTGAAAATTTTTCAAAATCATAGATGCTTTTGAAAACCGTCTCAAGGAGAGGACGAATGAGTTCACAAATGTTGAGAAACATGACATGGGTGCTTTTAATTTGGGATCGATCTTGAGTCTTAAATTAGTGAAAATTGTGAAGCCTTTCTTGGATGCTTGTCTTGAGTATTGGGACCCAAATTTTCATGTATTTGCCTTTCCTGGAGGCGATATTTGTCCTTTCCCTGAAGAAATAGCTGCTATTGGAGGATGAGACCCAGAAAATGCACCCGCTATACCTCTTAGCTCTCAAGGATATAAAAGTAAATTTAGAGACTTGCTTGGATTGACCAAGGCTGAGGTGGACCGTCTTGTAACCTCAAAAGGAGTCCGTATGTTTGACTTTATTGACCGATTTGTAAATAGGGAGGACCCTACTATTTCTTATGTTGCGAGGCGCAGAGCCTTTGGATTTTGTCTACTTCATTGCTAAGTCCTTCAAAGGCATGTTGACAAGGAGATGAGAGGGGATCCTCGTTTTCTGAGCCTAGTGGAACAAATGGAGCTGCGCAAGAGCCCAGCATGCCTTTGCCTAGGGATGACCAGTCTTGGTTTGGATAACGGAAAGGCCAATCGCGAGCTTCCTTATTTAGGAAGTCCCATCATTCTACAGGTAAGAACCTTTTTCTCTTTTTTTATATGTCAACCATTTTTCTTCTTTTCTTTCCTATTGAAATATGGTCATTAATTCCGTCTTCTTTTGCGAGTTTGGGTGATGGAGCGTGCGGTTGATCGAGCCCCGGTTAATGTACCAGGATACCATGCTCGATCAATTGCAATGAGAACTAGACTCTATATGGTGGACTTTACTCGAGTTTGCAACTATTGGGAGAATAAGTTGAAGAGTGAAGGAGGTCCCCTGATCCGGTGGATTCTGCCGTGGTGGCATCTTAGGTCAGTCACTGGAGTCTCATCTTTGGACTCGACGCGGCCAGTTCGCATCCCTGGCTTGGAATTCATGATTTGCATTTATCCGGAGAGGTTGATGAGGCAAGTGGGCCTTAAGCAGAAGATTTCGATGCTTGATACCGTTCAATGTTGCATTGGCACACACCACAGAGATTTGTCGGGAATGGGTAATCAGGTGGGCTCAGAGGAACATGTGGTTCATACCGGTCCCTATTGGCTCCTTATGGGTATCCGACTCATACTTGCAATGGAGGAAGGTGGTACTCTGAAGAACGTGAGAAATTGAGGAAACAAGAGCCTGTGGACTACAAGGTTCGCGAAGTATAAAAGGAGAACCAGAAATACTTGACTGGGGAGGAATAAGAGGCCGAATTCCGAGTCGTTCATCCGTCGAAGAAACCGAAGACCGCTTCTGCCGTAGAGATGGTGATGGATCAAAATGGCAAGACTAGACCGTGAGAGAGACCCTTGTTGATTAGGTTGGAGATAGCACAAGAGCACCCGGCTCATGGTCGAGACAAGAAGTATGATAAGGGTGACAAAGGCAAAGGGAAAATGGAAGAATAGCCTTAGTCGTAGTATTATTTATTATTATTTATGTTATAATAAACGGCGGGGTTTTTAGAATCCTAGCCTAGCATTTATTTCAGCATTTTATTTTATATGTATTTAGCGTATTATTATTATTATTTATGGAACAAATGAATAAAAGATTGATTAGTTAAGAAACTATTATGATCTCCTTTTATTATTCTTGTCGAATTTCAAATGTAAATGCAAATGTCCTTTTATTTACATTAAATAAGTAATGGGTTGTATCCTGTGAAGGATTGCCTATGTATTCATTAAAAAAATGAAATCAAACCAGGTGCGTAGTTCGAAAAAATGCAAAAGAATAATTGTTCGAAGCAAGAGCTTGTAATGAACTTTAGAAAATAAGCATGAACTTTACTTACTCCTAAAATACAATTCAATTTATTTGGTGATATGAGGATGTCGAAATGCCAAAATGCAAGAGCAAGGTGACATAAACTTTATTTCAGCGGGCCAATGACCATTTTTATTTCGTGTCGCATGAGCGGCACGCGAGTGTTACACGAGTCGTGTGTTCTGTCCTACACTAAGGGTAATATCGTTTCAGTTGGTCGAGGTTGGTTGGGTTAGCAAATTCATTCCCATCTAGATTTATAATCTTAACCGCACCCCCGAGAGTATGGACTTGACTAGGAAAGGTCCGGCCCAATTAGGCTTAAACTTGCCGCGTGGATCGACAGGTAGGAGAGCTCTGACTGATTTGAGCACCAAGTCTCCTTCTTTGATGTTCTCGGGCTTAAACCGTTTATTAAAGGCTCGTTTGAATCTCAATTTATGCTAGTGTCACGATTTGTTTGGGTTTGTAGTTGTGTCTAGACTAATGCAAACAATAAGGTAAAACAAGCAATAAAAAGAAAGATGTAAACAAATGATTAAAAGTGCTAGGATATCATGGGGTCATAGGGGATTCATGGTGTTGAACATACAAACATGTTTACAAAGTTGCAAGCAATTAATGTTGTGGAGAAACCGAGTTGGGTTATATCTTACGGTTCTTAGGAAGAGTTGGGTCCGGAGCCGAATCGATTAGATTGTACAACACCTACAAGTCGACTTACTTTCCTCCTATTCAACTTCTATGCATGGTCTAACAAGACTCGAGTTGGTTTATATCTTACAAGTCAAGTTGAGTAGATAAGAGATGGTTGTAAATGCAAGGATTCATAGGCTTAGCATTTCATCAAACATAACATGTGCATATAGTTGACATGACAACAAGCAAGCAATTTAATCATGTGAACATATTAGATTAAGCATGAATCAATCCCATGTTTGTTTTCCCTAATTACCCATTAATCCTAGCTAAAGAAACTACTCACTCATTATCATGGAAAACATGTCATTAATGGTGTCAATCATCACAACAAGTATAAACATGATAATAGAATGAAGAAATAAACAATAAAGAGTAAAGAGTAAAGGATTTATACCAAACTTGAGATGATCCGAATAATAAAGCAAAGAATAATAGAAGAAACTTGATTGATTGATGGAAGGTTGTCAATCTCCCAATAATAACCCAATAATCTTCAATTACCCAATAATAAACTTGAATAATAAATTTGAACAATAATTAAGGAGAGATTAATGTGTAATTTGTGGAATGATTAAAGAGTAATCTATTCTAATCTACTCCTAATCTAATCTAAAGAAGGATTTTCTAGCTAAAAAGAACATGCTTGATTAATTACAAAGATGGGGTATTTATAGTGGAAATTAGGTGGGATGCATTAGGTTAACTAAGGGCTAAACTAGTAATTACACTTTTTAAGTTGAGCAAGGAGACTCCGGGATTCTCCGAGAGAAGGGCTTCTCTTATCGTTGCTTGAAGAATGAAAATGTCTTCTTTGAAATCCGTGCGGATGGGAGTCGGGACGGCGGATGGGCTGAGGAATCCGAGCGGATTCTTGGGCAAGACGCTCGGATTGGCGAGGGGAATCCGAGCGGATTGTAGGGAATCCAGGACGGATTCTCTTCCAAAATGCGAAATTTCTTGTTTTTCCCAGGCGAAGACGGGCGGATTGGGGACAATCCGGGCGGATTAGAGAGGGAATCCGAGCGGATTGTAGGGCAAGACGCTCGGATTGTAGCAAGGGAGGAATCCGCTCGTCCCGAGCGAAATATGGGCGTCCTGGGCTTCAACCCGAGCGGGTTGAATTTGACCCGAGCGGTTGAGTCAGATCTTGAGCTCGGATTGTAAAACGGACGTTATTTCCTCATCCGGACTCCTATTGGAGTGATTCAAAAGCCTAGATCACTTGATTTTTCGATGCCGTTCCATCTAGCATATTTTCAGAGCCAAAGGAGCAACTCTTGGTTCGAGTTTCGAGCGATTTCTTCATGCAATGCCTTCCTTGCTTTTCCTCCTTGCTTTAAACCTTATGACCCTTCTTTATACTCTTTATTCCTACATCTTTGGTCATCATTCTTGCCTCCTCTTCATACTAGTCCATCTAATATCATCAATAAGCTTCCAAATATGCACGAAAGACGGGAATTTCCGCCTCATTTATCTCCTTTTCTACAAAACATATGAAATGCGATAGAAAAGCAAATAGGAAGGTTTTGACGGATAAAATGGCCATGAAATGCTATAATAGTATGCAAAATAGGTTCAATTAGGGGACTAAATGTGCGCTAATTATGGTCACATCAAATATCCCCAAACCGAACCTTTACTCGTCCGAGTAAAGAGGTGACAAAAACTAGACCTTTATTTAAACTAACCTAATAATATAGCCGATATGAGACAATTAGCGGGTCTCACTCCGCCCCTTCAACTCACAATAAGACAACCATGAGGTAGGATGCCTTCTTGCAAGGCAAGGTGGGTCTTGCCAAAATGGCGACACATCCAAACATTAAAGCACATAAAATCACATAATGGATGCATCTACAAAAGGAATAGCCACTTTCCTCATCTAAGTGGCGGAAATTATCTACAAGGGAAGCAATTCAAGGGTACACATTCCTTCATAGATGCAATTTCTTCAAACTACTAAGCCTAGAAGGATACCAATAAATCACCTCCAAAATGTGTCAAGCTAGGGTACCTTTGTCCTCAATCGTTAAATGCTTTTGTCAAGAGTAGACTCCCTATGGTGTTAGAAACACTGGAGGATCGCGGAATTCCCCCTCTTGCCTAGACAAGAAGAAGGGTCGTCCCCTCTCTACCATGCACAAAAATGGATACGGTGGATAAGGGATCAATAGATATTTGAGTTTCACTTTGGGAGTTTGCTTTTGTTTTTGTTTTCCCCCCCAATTTCATGTGGCATTTGACATTTGAGAACACTTTCTTTTTGCCATTTCTTTTTGATTTTTGGCATTTCAACACTTGACAACTTTCAACTTTTCTTTGCATTTCTTTTTGAACATTTTCAAAGTAACCCCAATTAGTAACGAGGGTGCCTTGTATTTGAAGTTTTAGGAGTTCTATTTTTGCTCCTCTTTTCTTTTGATGCATTTTTGCAAACTTTCTTTCTTTTTCATTTCATTGAACTCAAATTGATTTCTTTTTGTGCCCATTCCCTTTGATGACAAAATTGTGGTAGAACATGGATGAATGATGGATGTATGCATGGTTTCAAGGGTCACCTTGGAATAAACGGTAGCCAAGGAGTTATCACACCACAAGGTACTCTTGACTAGGCCTTAGACCATGGGTCAAAGGATACTAACATGACACATCCTAGGGTGTTTTACAAGTATTCTAACAAGCAAAGTCTTAAGAATAAAAAGCATCTACTAGGGCCTATATACACTTGTCAAGCTTCCAAAGTAGACGGTTTCGCAAAATTTTTCTAACATGCAAACTACATGCCATGATGCAACTAACATATAAACATCCTAATGCATATGATTCTACCAACTAATATGCCAAATAAACTAAATGCAATCCTAAGTTCACATTGTTATACCGCATCAATCAAAATAAAGCCACATAGTCATTAACATAAAGAGGAGAAAGGAGATTGGAAAGATCATACCATGCGGTCTTCAATATCCTCATGTCTCGGATGTGGCGTAGTCAATCAAAGTGAACAAGGATGAATAAACACAATATATAAAAACAATATATACAAGTCTACACTACAAAGGAAATGAACTTGTTTTTGGATTTTTCAATTTTTCAAATTTTTATGGTTTTTGTTTTTATGAAATTAAAAGACATATTTTTTGTGATTTTTCGAAATTTTTCAATTTTTATGCATTTTTGGAATATAAATTCCCATCCCCACTTTATTTTGGACATTGTCCTCAATGTACATGTAGGAGTAGGAATGAAAAAGAAATACATGTTTTTGGATTTTTGATTTTTTTGAAATAAAGTACAAATGCAATGATGTGGTATGAATGAATGCATGCTCTAACTAAATGCAATTCTATATGACATATATAACAAATGAATGCAATCTAAACTATACTATATGATGCATGATTTCTAGTTAACTATGGTCACTTATGATCAAACCTCCCCAAACCGATTTAAACATTATTTCTAGTGTAGAAAAGAATAGGATTGGTCATTAGTGATTATGCATGAATTCTAGTCTATATGCAACTATTTACATGAATCATGTTACAATGCAACTATACTATGAACTAACTAATGTAAATGTAATATGAAATATAATATAAATGTATGCAAATGTATATGTAAATAACCAAATGCAAGTGGAAATGTAATGCGAAGTGAAAGGAAAGGATATCTTACAAATGGTGGTTTGAGGGAGGACTCCACCAAACTCATTCATATTCCATTATCCATGGAGCTCAATGCTCTCAATAGTTGATCAAAGGTTTGTGAATGGTCCTCAAGTAAGCATGAATAAGTCTTGAACCATTTCAAAATAGAGTAGGGCCAATCCATGAGGGACCTCCCTTTGAACTCCTTCCCCTTCTCTTTTGCTTTGTGATGATGACCTTCCCGGCTCTTAAAACTAGCAAACTTGAGATTCTTGTCATGGGGGCTTTTCCGGTTGCTCCTATTTCTTCCAAAGTTGATGATGCGAATGCTTGGACTAGGTGATTTCCAAGAATAGAAGGTGAAATTTCATTGGCATTGATGATGGGATGTCTTAGGAGTTGGGATAGTGGATGCCAAATTTCCACATATAGACTCCTTCTTAACCTTTTCTTTGAGCTTCTCCACTAAGTAATTCTTGTATGACGATTTGACTTTCGTGAGAAAGGTCCAAATGTCATCTCCAACTATCATGGGCTCCATAGTGGGTGTGAAAAGGTTCTCATGAAGGCATTCCTCCTCTTCATCAAAGCAATCTTCAAACTTCTCAAGGATGGGTTCCTCAAGAAAGCTAATCCCATAACTACCTTCATCATTTGAGTCCATATTTCCCTCATCATCTTCTTCCATAGATGCATCATCATCGCTTTCTCCATATGAATCATAAATAGGAGCTTCACTCTTCTTCACCAACTCATTCTCCAACACCTCAACATCTACTTCAAATGACACACCCTCATACTCACAAAGGCTAAGAGTATTTGGCTTACTCAACCTCATGTCTTCATCATCAAATACCACACTTTCATACTCACAAGAGCCCAAAGAGGTTGGCTCTTCCCACTTCTCATCAAAGGTAACTCCTTCAAACTCACATTCATGGTCAATGTCCAAGGAGTGGTGGGGGGTGGTTTCTTGGGATTCTCTCATTTGGGCAATTTGAATCTCCAACTCCTCTCTTTGGATAACAATGCCTTTAAGAACATTATCTTATTTTTTCTCTCTTCTAGCATTTGTTTGAAGAAGTTTTGTTGATCTCCCATCATTTGGAGAATCACATTTTGAATGGGTTCATCTTCTTGTTGTGGGTAAGTGTGAAAGTGGTTGTATTGTGGCAATTGAAGTTCATTGTGAAATGGGTATTGGGTGGGTGGTTGTTGTTGATATTGGGTGTGGTGATTTTGGTGGGAAAAATTGGGGTAGTGGTTAGGATTTTCGTTGTACAAAAAATAAGGTAGGTGTGTATTGACTTGCTCCTCAAACTCCCCATACCCATAGTCATACTCAAAAGATCCACCACATACTCCATATGTAAAGTCTTGGGTCATCATCATAGCTAAGATAAAGATACAACTACAAACATGGAAACTACAAGAAAATGGTAAAAACAATCCTTGAGGAACAAGTTCCTCAAGGTGAAAGCACAATTAAAATAGACAAACAAGTAAGAACTTAATCACATAGCACCATCCCCAAAGCCGCCATTTTGATGTGGAACGATGTCGTCACTCATCCAATCAAACACATTTATAATACTCAACATACAACTAGTTAGCGGTAAGTCGAGGTCGATCCATGGGACGGTGTGCTTTGGGTTCTAAGTCTATCTATCTCAATTTATGCTAGTGTCACAATTTGTTTGGGTTTGTAGTTGTGTTCTAGACTAATGCAAGCAATAAAGTAAAACAAACAATAAAAGGAAAGATGTAAACAATTGATTAAAAGTGCTAGGATATCATGGGGTCATGGGGGATTCATGGTGTTGATCATACAAACATGTTTACAAGGTTGCAAGCAATTAATGTTGTGGAGGAACCGAGTTGGGTTATATCTTACGGTTCTTAGGAAGAGTTGGGTCCCGGAGCCGAATCGATTAGATTGTACAACACCTACAAGTCGACTAACTTTCCTCCTAATCAACTTCTATGCATGGTCTAACAAGACTCGAGTTGGTTTATATCTTACAAGTCAAGTTGAGTAGATAAGAGATGGTTGTAAATGCAAGGATTCATAGGCTTAGCATTTCATCAAACACAACATGTGCATAAAGTTGACATCACAACAAGCAAGCAATTTAATCATGTGAACATATTAGATTAAGCATGAATCAATCCCATGTTTGTTTCCCCTAATTACCCACTAATCCTAGCTAAAGAAACTACTCACTCATCATCATGGGAAACATGTCATTAATGGTGTCAATCATCACAACAAGTATAAACATGATAATAGAATGAAGAAATGAACAATAAAGATTAAAGAGTAAAGGAATTATACCAAACTTGAGGTGATCCAAATAATAATGCAAAGAATAATAGAAGAAACTTGATGATTGATGGAAGGTTGTCAATCTCCCAATAATAACCCAATAATCTTCAATTACCCAATAATAAACTTGAATGATAAACTTGAACAATAATTAAAGAGAGATTAATGTGTAATTTGTGGAAAGATTAAAGAGTAATCTATTCTAATCTACTCCTAATCTAATCTAAAGAAGGATTTTCTACTCTAAAAACAACATGCTTGATTAATTACAAAGATGGGGTATTTATAGTGGAAATTAGTGAGGATGCATTAGGGTTAACTAAGGGCTAAACTAGTAATTACACTTTTAAGTTGGGCGAGGAGACTAGGGATTCTCCGGAGAAGGGCTTCTCTTATCGTTGCTAAGAAGAATGAAAACGTGCTGTGCTGAAATCCCGTGCGCGGATGGGAGTCGGGACGGCCGGATCTGAAAGGAATCCGAAATCGGATCCTTGGGCAAAGACGCTCGGTTGGCGAGGGGAATCCGAGCGGATTGTAGGGAAAATCCGGGCGGATTCTCTTCGGTTGAAATTTCTTGTTTTCCCGGCCTGAAAAACCGGGCGGATTGGGACAATCCGGGCGGATTGTAGCAGGGAATCAGCGGATTGTAGGCAAGACGCTCGGATTGTAGCAAGGAGGAATCCGCCGTCCCGAGCGAAATATGGGCGTCCTGGGCTTCAACCCGAGCAGGTTGGGTTTGACCCGACAGGTTGATCGTATCTTGAGCTCGGATTAGAAGACTGGCGTTATTTCCCTCATCCGGACTCCTATTGGAGTGATTCAAAAGCCTAGATCACTTGTATTTTCGATGCCGTTCCATCTAGCATATTTTCAGAGCCAAAGGAGCAACTCTTGATTCAGTTTTCGAGTGATTTCTTCTTGTAATGCCTTCCCTCTCGTCATCCTTGCTTTTAACCCTTTGATCCTTCTACATACACTTTATTCCTACATCTTTGGTCATCATTCTTGCCTCCTCTTCATACTAGTCCATCTAATATCATCAATAAGCTTTCAAATATGCACAAAAGACGTGAATTTCCGCCTTATTATCTCCTTTTCTACAAAACATATGAAATACGATAGAAAATGAGAAGGATTTTGTGGATAAAATGGCATGAAATGCTATAATAGTATGCAAAATAGGCTCAATTAGGGGACTAAATGTGCGCTAATTATGGTCACATCAACGTGCACGATATATGCGCACATTATGTAATGCCCGCAATCTTCGTTCATC